>NC_088240.1:28292400-28539900 GCF_036934945.1 Oncorhynchus masou masou
TATTTGGGAGAATAAAGGAGCCAGCTAACATTAGTTATAGCCAGGCTGACTTGGAGTCACATTAGGTCTGTCACATTTAGCTTGTTAGTGAGCTTGCGATCTCACTACTAGGCAGATATCTAGCTGAAATGGATCCACGTGGATTCTAGTTAGATAGCTTATTTTAGCTGGATAGCTACCTTGCTAGAACATTGATTCACATGAACTCTAACGTTAGATAGCTAGCTAACTAAGCCCCGCCAGTCGTGCCACCTACTATGTTGCCTTATTGACAGCATTTCAATTGTCACTCAATAAATATTATCTTCACAATTATCTTATCGGACATTGTATTTATAGCTATAATAGCAACTAGCAAATAACCCTGTCAAGATGCCGTTAGCTGATGTTAGCAAGCTAACTTTTATGTTAGGTTCCAATACAACACAAATCGTTAACCGATCAACATTCATCATGACAACCATAAAATCATAATAACAAAATAATAATTTAGACTGCTTCTCATGTTTGATGCAGTTGAAAGCTGAACACAGCGGCATATTCAGGTTCTTGCTGCGTCTCTTTTTCTTGCTTCTGTCTGGTGCAAAGAATTCCCTTGTCTCCTTGAGCGACATTAAACTGCGTGTTTCCAGCCCGAAAGCCTAGTCCCTTGCCCCTTTTACAATACCTTGAAAAGAACGGTCTGACAACTTGGACTCAGTCTTCAGTTGTTATTATACCTCAGTGTCCCCAACCTACAACCCAACCTCTCCCCTTTTCAACTTGTTCAGTACAGCACTGTTTCCATTCAATTTAACGTTTCAGAAAGTAAAAAAGTACTAATCGCATCCATGAGTCAATGGAAACCTGCCTAGTGTTGCCAATTTAGCGATTAAAAAAATGTTATAAAACAGTAACATGCAAAACATGAACATAACTTTGTTTCTATATTTAGTGAGTTTCAGACACTTCCCGCGACTTATTGGTAAAATATTGCCTTTGGGCAGTTTTGACACCAATGGTTTCTATGGTTTTGATAGCATTTAGTCATGGACGGATTGTCTGTCTGGCAATTCTGGCAAATACCAGAAGGCCAGGACCATCTTTTATTAGGATGGGCTGGACGAAATTGACCCCCCAAAATTTTAGATTTAAAATATGGACACGACCGGCAGACCATGAGCTGAAATTAAATGAGTAAAACCAGGTAGAAAGTGTGTAGAAATGATAATGAATTTAAACAATTACAATAATTTCATCTCTGAACAAGTTTTCAATCACAGTATTTTCAATGAAGAGCTATTATCAGCTCTATTTAGTTTGATTGTGTGGGCTCAAGCCAGTGAGTTTATTAACATTCTTCATCAAGAATATGGGCAACATTTAATTATCAACAATGAAGGAGGTGGGAATGTTGTTCCCTTGTCATAATTGCTACATTTACGATCAATATAGCATTAAATTCATTCTCCAGATTGTACATTCTTTTCGCTGCAAAACAATTGTCGCGACTGAGACAACCTGGTTCAATTTGGGTCCCAAGGCAAAACCAGTTGAGAACCACTGATGTAGTTTACTACTGCCAGTTAGGTTTGATATTTTGGCTGTAGGCTATGTTGTATGAAATATATTTTGAATGCCTACTAAAGTAGGCTAATTAAGGAAGGGGGGATTCGGGAGAACATTTAGACACTAGGCTACTTGCAATGTAGCCTAACAAGCTGTTAGATTGGCTTTTATAACACATAGGTAAGGCAATAGCCATCTGCTAGACATTTATACAGTGCTTTTTACTAAACACAATCATCATATATTACAATAAAGGTCAATTCGGAGACTGTCTGTGTATTTTAATTGTTTAATCAATGTTTATTTGCTTCTGAATCTCTTCAGCCCAGTGAGTGAGTTTATGAGCTGTAGTAACAAGTAACTCAGGTGTTGGATTAGGTCAATCCTGCTAATCCCGTTTATTTCATTCGCTGATAGTCCCGTCACTTTTTGGCAGAAAGATACGCACACGCGCGTGGCATGCCCAGATGAAGCACAATGCTGGAAATCTATCCACATCCACATGAACTAGTCCCAGCATCTTCCTTTGACCAACACATAACGTATATTGAATTCAATAGAAGAAAACAGAGACGTCTTTAATGTAGCCATTGGCTACAGCCAAAACATTAAGGAACTGGCAGTCTCTCTCTCTCCTTGGCTCTATCTGTTTTCCTCAATTGAATTATATGTAGGCTATTATTTAAACACTTATATAAAGTGGGCAGGGGGAAAACTTGAAATGCACTAATTTGACATATGTACTACCACCCATCGGGTATAGTTGTTAATGAATAAACACATATATTAGATGAAGAAAATCACTTAATAAATGCCATTATATAATAACTTTGGAGTTACACTTTATTTTAAGGGTCCCTCATAAACCATTTATTAGTCATTAGTAAGGTATTTTTTCAGTCCCTAATCTAAAGTGAGTGCTATTTATTCTTTATAAACACTTCATAAATGTTTTGAGTGACCAGTGTAATTTCTCACTAAAAGAAGGGCATGTCATTGGTAGCCATTCCTTCTGTACCTAAAAGAACAAGCACACAACACAGGATGTTTAAAGGAATTATTTATACGTGTGAGTAATTAGCTAAGTAACATTTACAAATGTGTGAGTAATGATTAATAAAAGGTCAGCAAACGGTTTGTAAATGCCTTATAAATGCCTTTTAAATGTTTTATTATGGAGTGTTACCCTAGGAGGTTGCTGGGGCCAGTGTGGTGCTCTGGTCTCAGTGATGCTAGGCTTAGTGGCACAGACATCCCAGCTGCGTAGTGGACGTAGGGAGAAAACAGAGAGACACTGACACATGTACAGTTGAAGTCAATTCCAGACATGTAATCAGAGAAAAAAATTCCTGTCTTAGGTCAGTCAGGATCACCACTTTATTTTAAGAATGTGAACTGTCAGAATAATAGTAAAGAGAATTATATATTTAAGCTTTTATTTCTTTCATCACATTCCCAGTGGGTCAGAAGTTTACATACACTCAATTAGTATTTGGTAGCATTGCCTTCAAATTGTTTAACTTGGGTCAAACGTTTCAGGTAGCCTTCCACAAGCTTCACACAGTAAATTGGGTGCATTTTGGCCCATTCCTCATGACAGAGCTGGTGTAACTGAGGCAGGTTTGTAGGCCTCCTTGCTCGCAGATGTTTTTTCAGTTCTGCCCACAAATTTTCTATAGGATGAGGTCAGGGCTTTGTGATGGCCACTCCAATAGCTTGACTTTGTTGTCCTTAAGCCATTTTCCACAATGTTGGAAGTATGCATGGGGTCGTTGTCCACTTGGAAGACCCATTTGCGACCAAGCTTCAATTTCCTGACTGATGTCTTGAGATGTTGCATCAACATATCCACATCATTTTCCTACCTCATGATGCCATCTATTTTGTGAAGTGCACCAGTCCCTCCTGCAGAAAAGCACCCCCACGACATGACGCTCCAAAACCCGTGCTTCACAGTTGGGATGTTGTCTTTGGCTTGCAAGCATCCCCCTTTTTAATAAAAAACGTAACAATGGTCATTATGGCCAAACAGTTCAGAGGACATTTCTCCAAAAAGTACGATATTTGTCCCCATGTGCAGTTGCAAACCGAAGTCTGTCTTTTTTATGGCGGTTTTGGATTAGTGGCTTCTTCCTTGCTGAGCGGCCTTTCAGGTTATGTCGATATAGGACTTGTTTTACTGTGGATATTGTAAGGGGTGCATAACTGGTGGCAGTGAAGTCAGACGCAGGAGAGCAAAACTAGGTAATTGCCGGAGCAGTTTAATATCAAAACCAAAGGCATAAAGAAAATACAAACATCGTTACAAAACCCAACGCGCACCAGTAACTATGTGCACAGGCACTTACAACAAACAATACCACACAAAGACATGGGAGGGAACAGAGGGTTAAATACACACCATTTAATGAGGGAACAGAGAACCAGGTGTGTAGGAAAACAAGACAAAACAAATAGAAAATTAAATGTGGATGGCTAGAAGACAGGTGACGCTGACAGCCGAACACCACCCGAACAAGGAGAGGAACCGACTTTGGTGGAAGTTGTGATAGATATAGATACTTCTGTACTTGTTTCCTCCAGCATCTTTACAAGGTCCTTTGCTGTTGTTCTGGGATTGATTTCCACTTTTTGCGCCAAAGTAAGTTCATCTCTAGGTGACAGAACGCGTCTCCTTCCTGAGCGGTACGACGGCTGTGTGGTCCCATGGTGTTTATACTTGCGTACTATTGTTTGTACAGATGAACGTAGTACCTTCAGGTGTTTGGAAATTGCTCCCAAGGATGAACCAGACTTGTGGAAATCTACAATTTATTTTTCTTGGCTGATTTCTTTTGATTTTTCCATGATGCCAATCAAAGAGGCACTGAGTTTGAAGGTAGGCCATGAAATACATCCACAGGTACACCTCCAATTGACTCAAATGATGTCAGAAGCTTCTAAAGCCATTACATAATTTTTTTGAATTTCCAAGCTGTTTAAAGGCATAGTAAACTTAGTGCATGTAAACTTCTGACCCACTGGAATTTTGATACAGTGAATTATACGTGAAATAATCTGTCTGTAAACTATTGTTGGAAAAATTACTTGTGTCATGCACAAAGTAGATGTCCTAACCAGCTTGTCAAAACTATAGTTTGATAGGGGGAAGCATTTTCATATTTGGATAAAAAGCGTGCCCAGAGTAAACTGTCTGCTTCTCAGGCCCAGTTGCTAATATATGCATATTATTAGTACATTTGGATAGAAAACACTCTGAAGTTTCTAAAACAGTTTGAATGATGTCTGTGATTATAACAGAACTCATATGGCAGGCAAAAACCTGAGAAAAATCCAACCAGGAAGTGGGAAATCTGAGGTGTGTAGTTTTTCAACTCATTGTCTATCCAATATACAGTGTCTATGGGGTCATATTGCACTTCCTAAGGCTTCCACTAGATGTCAACAGTCTTTAAATCAAATCAAATTTTATTTGTCACATACACATGGTGAGCAGATGTTAATGCGGGTGTAGCGAAATGCTTGTGCTTCTAGTTCCGCCAGTGCAGTAATAACCAACAAGTAATCTAACTAACAATTCCAAAACTACTGTCATATACACAAGTGTAAGGGGATAAAGAATATGTACATAAAGATATATGAATGAGTGATGGTACAGAGCAGCATAGGCAAGATACAGTAGATGGTATCGAGTACAGTATATACATATGAGATGAGTATGTAAACAAAGTGGCATAGTTAAAGTGGCTAGTGATACATGTTTTACATAAAGATGCAGTAGATGATAGAGTACAGTAAATACGTATACATATGAGATGAATAATGTAGGGTATGTAAACATTATATTAGGTAGCATTGTTTAAAGTGGCTAGTGATATATTTTACATCATTTCCCATCAATTCCCATTATTAAAGTGGCTGGAGTTGAGTCAGTGTGTTGGCAGCAGCCACTCAATGTTAGTGGTTGCTGTTTAACAGTCTGATGGCCTTGAGATAGAAGCTTTAGAACCTTGTTTGATGCTTCTACTGTGAAGGAGGGGGGAATGGGAGCTGAATGAGTCAGATGTCTGCCAGAGTGGCATGAGCTGATCACGCGCGCTCACGTGAGAGTTTGCGTTCCATTGCATTTCTAAAGACACATTAATTCTCCGGTTGGAACATTATTGAAGATTTATGATAAAAACATCCTAAAGATTGATTCCATACTTCGTTTGACATGTTTCTACGACTATGACTTTTCTTCTGAACTTTCGCCTGGACGCCTCATGCATTTGGATTTGTGAACTGAATGCGCCAACAAAAGGAGGTATTTGGACATAAATGATGGACTTTATTGAACAAATCAAACATTTATTGTGGAACTGGGATTCCTGGGAGTGCATTCTGATGAAGATCATCAAAGGTAAGTGAATATTTATAAAGATATTTCTGACTTCTGTTGACTCCACAACATGGCGGATATCTGTATGGCTTGTTTTGTTGTCTGAGCGCTGTACTCAGATTATTGCATGGTTTGCTTTTTCCGTAAAGTTTTTTTGAAATCTGACACAGTGGTTGCATCAAGGAGAAGTATATCTCTAATTCTGTGCATAACACTTGTATCTTATATTAAAGTTTATGATGACTATTTCTGTAAATTGATGTGGCTCTCTGCAAATTCGCTGGATGTTTTCGAGGCACAACATTACTGAACAATAACGAGCCAATGTAAACTGAGATTTTTGGATATAAATATGAACTTTATCAAACAAAACATACATGTATTGTGTAACATGAAGTCCTATGAGTCCCATCTGATGAAGATCATCAAAGGTTAGTGATTAATTTTATCTCTATTTCTGCTTTTTGTGACTCCTCTCTTTGGCTGGAAAATGGCTGTGTGTGTTAATGTGACTGGGCTCTGACCTAAAATAATCATATGTTGTGCTATCGCTGTAAAGCCTTTTTAAAATCGGACACGATGGGTAGATTAACAAGAAGTTAAGCTTTACTTTGGTGTATTGCACTTGTGAATGTATGAAAGTTACATATTTCAAAAAAATATTTTTGAATTTTGCGCGCTGCCTTTTCAGCGGATTGTTGTCGAGGGGTTCTGCTAGCGGAACACCTAGCCATAAGAAGTGTTATATAAGAAATTTGTGGAGTGGTTGAAAAAATTAGTTTTAATAACTCCAATATAAGTGTATGTAAACTTCCGACTTCAACTGTACTGTCAGTTTGTTGATATTTATATTATATATTTAATAGTATTCAACACTTACTGTTAATTATGATGATGTGAGCTACTGTGGTTGAAATGCCAGGGTTTCATTTTTGTCCCAGTCTGCCCCTGCATTTAGCAACTTTTCCCACTCTATTCTGCTGCCAAGAGAGTGGGAGAAGTGGGAGAAGCTGTATAACATAAGTCACAGCAGAGGCGCACACACAGGCAGAGAAGCAAAAGGGGAGGGGATGTGAAGGGGGAAAAAATTATGTGGGGATCGCAGCCGTGCTGCAGCAAGGCTATTTGGTGATGTGACGTCTAGTGACAACTCAAGGAGCCAATTGCGGATCTCAATGAAAAATTGTTGGCAACACAGCATAGCCTGCCCCCATAGAAAGCAAATGTAGGCTAGGCCTATGCACGCCTACAGACAGGTTTGTTGTTTAGCCACAAAACAGACAAGTGCGCAACAATGGGGCGAAACAGACGAGGCTGGCTTAGATTGTTGACAACACGCAAACCATATTTCCTCTCCAATGTTTATTGAAAACATAAATACATTTGCACAATGAGCACTTGTCTCTCAAATACATTGTTACAGTTGTTGGTTCGCTAACGGATTTGAGCCATATTAGCATATACAGTGGGGAAAACAAGTATTTGATACACTGCCGATTTTGCATGTTTTCCTACTTACAAAGCATGTAGAGGTCTGTAATTTTTTATCATAGGTACACTTCAACTGTGAGAGACGGAATCCAAAACAAAATCCAGAAAATCACATTGTATGATTTTTAAGTAATTAATAACCTGCAAAATCGGCGGTGTATCAAATACATGTTCTCCCCACTGTACGTGACATCATTTATTATTCATAGCATGAATAGACAATGAATTATGATGAAGATGAAGGTAGGTAACAACAATCTTTAGGAGGAGGGTCATTTTCTTGCACATGGTGAAATGCAATAGATAGGGCCTAATGGATAAAGTCATGTTTCATGACACACTGTTATAATAAGCAACACTGTGTTTGCTATCATATAATAGCTTTATTAAATGTAAAAAATAAGTTCAGTACATTCATATCCATGTGGATCTGTGCATTAGGAAGAAAGTGAACAATAAAATATTGAGATATGCCATTAGAGGAAGTGTTAAGGACGCCAAAAAGTTTGTTATTGACTTTTACCTCAATAGCCGTGATTAGAATATTGTCACCATAAGTATGAGAACCTCTGCAGATATACTAGGTAGTAGGCTACATTTAAAAAATATATATATAATTCTAACCAATGGGCCAAATCAATAGAATTGAAACAACAAAAGATGTGAGTTTCACCAATGGAATACAGAGTGATAAAAGTGGAGAATGCTTGTCTCTCTAAGGTTACAACTATTGCTAAAGAGCAGTGACTCCACCACAGTACTCAGATGTGCAATGGTAATAACATGACAATACAATGTATTTGATCTTAAGTCATGATTTCCATTCATATATATTTTGTTCATGACAAGTAAACAGATAATTGCACCTTTGTTCATTGGTTATAACCTACAAGTGAGGAAGGAAGGCTATTCATTAAATGTTTTGGATTTTGACACAATAGTGAAGAAACATGATAGAAGCATGTTCACATCTCTATGAATCTCATTACCTGATGAAACAAAAAGAGACACACCCTGTTCAATTTAACAGTCCAAAGTGGCAACAAAGTGACTTCATAAGTTATCCTTCATAAAGGTATAAAAGTGAAACTGAGAAGAGTACCAAAGAAAAAGTACAAAGTGATTGCAGGTTGATTTACATTTTACATTATTATTAAAACTTAGATCATTTATAAATTTCTATCTAGTGCGAATGTTGCTCTTCTTCCTTCACAGTTTGTGTCTTCAAACAGATGCATTGTGAACAAGATGGCCGCCAAAGCTATGTATCTGAAGCCGCGATGGATTCGAGGCTGATGCTGTCTGCTTCGGAATATTCGTCGCTGTGGATTGGGATAGTCTCGATGCCAACCTTCCCCATTGCAAAGTTGATGAAGACCTGGAGGGGAATGAATGATTCAACAGGATCAGTGACTGGGTTGGTTGTTCCGACTGCTTTACATACTTTTCACAGAGAGTTCTACATGGAACCCAAAATGATTCTACCTGGATCCAAAAAGGGGACAACCAAAGAACCCTTTTAGAACCTGTTTTTCTAAGAGTGTTGGTTGTACCCTCTGTCAGTTACTCTGAATAGGTTTCAAAACCTCTTTTTGCACCTTGATTTCTGAAGTGTGAAGACATAATGGCCTTTTAAGTCTGTTAGGTCTCTCTCTCCCTCCAATAGACTCCCCCCCTCGGTTTCTCTCTCTTTCTTTTTTTCTCTCATTCTCACACCCCATCACTCACTCTCTCCATCTGCCTTTCTCTCTGTGTCCCTCTATTTCCCTTTCACCCCACACCCTCCACAATCCTCCCCTCCCTCTTTCGGACCATCCCTCTCTCTCTCACCTCATCCAGGGTAGTCTGGCTGACAGAGAAGTGCTTGATCTGCAGAGCGGCCTTGTTAGACTCCAGCTGGTCAAAGATGTCCGCCACACCTCCAGGTGCCACAGGCACATGATACTCCACCATGGAAGAGTGCTGGTCCTGGGAGGAGGAGACATTAGGGCACATCTCAAACAATCAGGTGCCACATGTCATAAACTGTGCTGTTCTACAGTACAAAGGCAAACCACATGAACTACATTTTTTTGTTACTGCTAAATCTGACTTCAAAGTATTTTTCTATCTTGACAGACAACCATTTCTGATCAACTGGCTTGTTCTTGTGTCAGGAAATTCAATACAACATTAATCAGATAATATACCTGTCACGCCCTGGTCAAAATTTATTATGTTTATCTTTATTTATTTGGTCAGGCCAGGGTGTGACATGGATTATTGTGGTGTGTTTTTGTCTTGGGGTTTTGTGGGGTGTCTAGCGTAGTCTATGGCTGCCTGAGGCGGTTCTCAATAAGAGTCAGGTGATTATCGTTGTCTCTGATTGGGAACCATATTTAGGCAGCCATATTCTTTGAGTGTTTCGTGGGTGATTGTTCCTGTCTCTGTGTTTAGTTTCACTAGATAGGCTGTATAGTTTTTTCACGTTTCCGTCTGTTGTTTCCATCATTAAACATGAGTAACCACCACGCTGCATTTTGGTCCGCTCCTCCTTCAACAGAAGAACGTTGTTACAATACCTGACCGTAACAACAGATCAAAGATGTTTGACCAAATTCGTAGTTACTGCGTTTTGCCATTATAGTGCAGTGTGTGTGAATGTGCTTTGTGGGAATTTTATAGTAATGTATTTTATACTGGCACAAATCAGATTTCCCCTCTGGGGATCAGTACAGTTCATTCATTCAGTCCCACAGACCAGACTGTCCCAGGTATCTTACCTTGAGGTACGTGTTGGGGAAGTGGCACTGCATGAAATTGGTGATGACCTCCACGTCACAGGAAGTCACAGCCAGGTACATCTTCACCGTGAAGCCGCTGCCAAACCTGAGAGAAACACACATCATCACGAAGAAATGTTGACTATTTTATTACCAATCAGAGTTATTGTCTATTGTTCTACGACTTCAGAGAAGGCCTAAGGATTTCTAAAATATTTGTTGTAGTTTTAAAATATACATTTACTTTTAATTTCTATTTAATATTTTCAATAATATTTCAATTATATTCTAACTATTTTCCTATTTTCAATCATATTCTGATTTAATCTCTTCAGTTTGTGTTGGAAAGGAAAGGGTTAACACCGAAGAGAAAAAAAATCCAATCAGAATTTTTCTTTGGTGGTCTCTAGGGACATAAATCAGCCATTAGTTAAGTCAGCCATTGGCTAGGCCCTCAGAAACCTGCCATACAACTGTATTAGGGCAGAATTTTGGAGTGACAGTGGAATCACATTAATGGGTGGGACATTTTTACAAAAATGTATGGAAACTTCCGTCTTCTCGAAGGTCAATATGTCACTGCGCAATAGCGAGCAGTAGTTTTCCCACGGTCTAGATAGCTAAACTCAGCAAAAAATGAAACGTCCTCTCACCGTCAACTGCATTTATTTTCAGCAAACTTAACAAGATTCAACAACTGAGACATAAACTGAACAATTTCCACAGACCTGACAAACAGAAATGGAATAATGTGTCCCTGAACAAAGCGGGGGTCAAAATCAAAAGTAACAGTCAGTATCTGGTGTGGCCACCAGCTGCATTAAGTACTGCAGTGCATCTCCTCCTCATGGACTGCACCAGATTTTCCAGTTCACTGTGAGATGTTACCCCACTCTTCCACCAAGGCATCTGCAAGTTCATGGACATTTCTGGGGTGAATTGCCCTAGCCCTCACCCTCCGATCCAATAGGTCCCAGACGTGCACAATGGGATTGAGATCCGGGCTCTTCGTTGGCCATGGCAGAACACTGACATTCCTGTCTTGCAGGAAATCACGCACAGAACGAGCAGTATGGCTGGTGGCATTGTCATGCTGGATGGTCATGTCAGGATGAGCCTGCAGGAAGGGTACCAAATGAGGGAGGAGGATATCTTCCCTGTAATACACAGCGTTGAGATTGCCTGCAATGACAACAAGTTCAGTCTGATGATGCATGCTGTGACACACCGCCCCGGACCATGAAGGACCCTCCACCTCCAAATCGATCCCACTCCAGAGTACAGGCCTCGGTGTAACGCTCATTCCTTCAAAGATAAACGCGAATCTGACCATCACCCCTGGTTAGACAAAACTACGACTTGTCAGTGAAGAGCACCTTTTACCAGTCCTGTCTGGTCCAGTGATGATGGGTTTGTGCCCATAGGCGACGTTGTTGCAGGCCTACAAGCCCTCAGTCCAGGCCTACAAGCCCTCAGTTCAGGCCTACAAGCCCTCAGTCCAGCCTCTCTCAGCCTATTGTGGACAGTCTGAGCACTGATGGAGGGATTGTGCGTTCCTGGTGTAACTCGGGCAGTTAATGTTGCCATCCTGTACCTGTTCCACAGGTGTGATGTTCAGATGTACCGATCCTGTGCAGGTGTTATTACACGTGGTCTGCCATTGCAAGGATGATCAGCTGTCCGTCCTGTCTCCCTGTAGCGCTGTCTTAGGCGTCTCACAGTATGGACATTGCAATTTATTGCCCTGGTCACATCTGCAGTCCTCATGCCTCTTTGCAGCATGCCTAAGGCACATTCACGCAGATGACCAGGGACCCTGGGCATCTTTCATTTGGTGTTTTTCAGAGTCAGTAGAAAGGCCTTTTTAGTGTCCTAAGTTTTCATAACTGTGGCCTTAATTACCTACAGTCTGTAAGCTGTTAGTGTCTTAACGACCGTTCCACAGGTGCATGTTCATGAATTGTTTATGGTTCATTGAACAAGCATGGGAAACCGTGTTTAAACCCTTTACAATAAAGATCTGTGAAGTTATTTGGATTTTTACAAATTATCTTTTAAAGACAGGGTCCTGAAAAAGGGACGTTTCTTTTTTTGCTGAGTTTAGCTTTTGTTGTAGGATAGTGTGCAGCAGCTGCAGCAGGTGTTATTGAAGAGGATGTTGTTGCTAATTTGTTAGCTTCGCCCTTTTCGAGATTAACTTTCAACGAGAAGTTAAAGATGTCCTCCAGAGATTTTTGAACTTTTACTGTTGAAAATCTGTATCCAAATTATAAATACAGTAAATTACATACACTAAAGGGTAAAACATATATATATATTGCTAAATAGTGTTTAGACACAACTGCAAACTTCAAGGAGTAGAGTATTCGAGCAGTTAGTCTGATGAGAATCTGTGATGTCAGAAAACTGTCTCTGAGCCTGTTGGTATCAGACCTCATGTTCTGATACCGTCTGCCCAATGGTAAGGGAGTGAACAGCTTGTGCTTGGAGTGTGTGGGCTCCTTGATGATTCTTTAAGATAACTGGTTACTTTGTGTACTGAATGTGAAAAAAATGTTTTCAATGAGAAATAAGACTTGTACATTTTGATTGGGAAATGCTTAGCCTAATGGTTGGGTTTTTGTTTTATGATTGAGACCTACTGGCTTATTATGTCTGAGTGAATGTACTGCTTATTCTTTAACATCATGCTATGTGTGACTGCTGTCTTTCTATCAGCCTTAGCAATGTCTTTTACAAAAAGCACAGTCACTGTCCTTACAGCATCACCAGCCTGTCACACTCACATTCTTTGATATGTCACTGTTGTCGCTTTTGGTGATAGTATGATAGCGATAGCATTAGGCTACCATAGGTTGTGTAAGCAGTTAGGTTGTTGTTGCTAGTAGCATTATCCATGCTGGGGCTGTCTGTGTGAGTGGCATCCCGGAGCGTGGCTCAGCCTCAGGCCTGTTTGATTCAGTTGGGTGCATTAAGTCATGCTATGTTTCTGTTACTTCCTTGATTTTTGAGTTTGGTACAATGTGTTGGAAGAATTTTTACCCCCACCGAAGGCCTAGGTCCAATAGTCACGGTTCAACACTAATATTTGTCTACAAGCTACAGCCTAGCATACAGTTAGCCTGGTCCCAGATCTGTTTGAGTTGTCATTGTGCAGTAGTTGGCTATACAACACAAACAGATCTGGGAACAAGCTAGCCTAGAGTACAGGAAACAAATGTCAGATCAGTCAGAGAACAATGGGAATAGCCTGGTCCTAGATCTGTTTTCACTGTCTTGCCAACTCCTATGGCGTTTTCATGCCAAACAATGATCATATGAGTTGGCAAGGCAGCACAAGCAGATCTGGGACCAGGCTAGGTGTACGATACAGGGAATAAATGATGAGTCAGAGAACAATAGGAATATGTGGATCCCAAATCTCCTTTGGCTGTTGTAATGCCAAACAATTACTGTTATAGGAGTTTGCAAGGCAACACAAAAAAAAACTGCAACCAGCCCAGCATAGGCTCTGGTACAGAGAACAACAGATCAGTGAGAAAACAATAGGAGGATAGCAGCAGAAGACCAGAGGTGACTAATGACTAGCTGAGAGGGGATGAGAGAGGAAGGAGAGGTGGAGGAGAGGGAAGGACGAGAGGCCACTGACCTGTTCTTGATGTGCTGCAGGGAGCCCAGACACCTGAACTGACCCTTCACCATGATGGCCAGACGGGTGCAAAGAGCCTCGCACTCCTCCATACTGGAACACACACAAACACAGTAGAAGTTATAGGGGGAAAATGAACCATTATCTATCAGAATATACAACATATACTACAACAAGCACACACACATTTGAGTTTAGTTGACCATTTTAAAACACACATAAAAAAACCCACATAAAATCATTGAGGATGAGACAAGGAAGTCAGAGACGTATTTCCATTGTTGTCCTTATGATGGGAGATGAATTATTATTATTATAAACTGGGTGGTTCAAACCCTGAATGCCGATTGGCTGAAAGCTGTGGTATATCAGACCATATACCACAGGTATGACAAAACATGCATTTTTACTTTTCTAATTACAATGGTAACCAGTTTATAATAGCAATATGTCACCTCGGGGGTTTGTGATATATGGCAAATATACCACAGCTAAGGGTTGTATCCAGGAATTCTGCATTGTGCCGTGCATAAGAACAGCCCTTTGCTGTGGTATATTGTCCATATACCACACCCCCTCGGGCCTTACTGCTTAATTATATAACTCATACAGTATACTGTGTAACTTCACAGAAACCCAGTACCTTCCCTAATTTTATGATCACTCAATATCTTTATTAAAGAAACTTTCTAAAAAATGTTGTGTAAAAGACAGGCTATAGTACAGTATCTTTAAAAAAAAAAGGTCATGCGATTGTAGAGGCGTTGGAAAGGTAGAGACGTTTACCTGTGAGAGGTGAGAACTACAGCACACTTCCCCTTGACTTCCTCTGAGATGATCTTCCACAGGTGACGTTTGGAGCGAGGGTCCATACCTGAGGTAGGCTCGTCCTGAGGAGAGAGGGACAGAGGAAAAGAGGAGAGAGGTGAGTTCAAGTGAGATGGAATAGGGAGGAGTGAATGCCTGGTGCTTGACCCGTGTAGTGGTCAAACTTGACTTATGTAAAGGGGAGGTAAGACACTGATGTCTGTCTGAAGATGTCCTAATATGGACACCATATACTGTATAGGACTGAGATAAGGCTTTCACCGGAGGAGCAGCAGCAATATGTTTGCTTCAGTATGAGGCCTAAGCCACGTGAAATAGGGGTGCTGCAGCACCCCCTGAAATAAAAAATATGAATAAAAAATGTAATAAACACATTTCTGAGGATTTCCTAAAATGGACACCATACAGGGATGAGATGAGTATCTGCAACATTGTGTTAGCAGTAGGTATGATGATGTCACACTGTTAATTTGACAGATTGATGAATGGGTGTTGCTCTCGGGTGGGTCCTCAGACTGCTCACCAGCAGCCTTATCTGTTTGTGTGTGTGTGTGTGTATGTGTACATGTCCTCACCAGCAGCAGTATATTTGGGTGTCCTATGAGTGCCAGGGCAGTGGAGAGCTTCCTACGGGTTCCACAGCTGTAACTGTCACTGATGGTGTGTCTATGGTACCCCAGCTCCAGCTTCTTCAGTAGGTAATTGACCACCTGGGAGGGAAAAAGGACAAGAGAAACCAGTTTGGGTTCAAAAAGAAAAAGTCCAGTTACGTATATACCTATTATGGACGAAAGAAGAATACATACTTTATTTTCCATTTTGTGAGAAAATGAAATTTTTCTAAAGATGATTTTGGGTTAAAAACAGAGACCAGTTACGTACTGTAAAACTTCAAATGCAATCTCAAATAGCCTCCTGTCCCTTTTTTGCAAGCTGAGCATCAGCACACATTTCAGCAAATACATGTTTCAAATAAACCTGTGCCTAAATGAATTGTTTAGGAGTGAACTTCAGTGAGTACTGTAAATATTGTGCAAAAGAAGATAAAGGAAAGCAACATCATGGCCATGAATGACACAGCAGTGTGGTTGGACATGGACGGCTCAACGACGTGGGATACAAGGCTCAACGAGTCAGAGAATGATGCTTAAGTGCAACATCGGGGGGTGTAGGATAGGCAGCCTAGTCTTTGCAAGTCTGATCTGCAATTGATTTGTTATTATAATGTTTATACTGGCCATATTGGTCACAATTAACAGTGTGGTATTCTTTTGAACATTTTATTGAGAAAAACCTGTGTGCATTGAGGAAATAAATGCCTGGCTCAAATAGAAGCCTCTTTCTACTAAGCACTGGTTGTTTTCAGTGATTGAAGCAAATAAACTCCTGGGCTATTACTTGAAGACTTACAGATATACTGTAAACCTATTATGGAGAAATGTTAAGAAGAATAGGATACTTTACTTTTTGGTTAGAAATGTAAACGTGTCTTCTGCCTAGTTAAAGAGACCATTTTGGGTTAAAAAGCCCTAGTTTGAATTTTCCACCATGCATATTTAATGACATTTGGCAATCAAGGGTGGGTTTGGTTGTTTTGTGTGCTTTATTACCTGTCTTCTCTACATATGTACATTTGCAAGCTTAAACCAGTCTGAGGAAGAACATAGTCTGCTTGCAATTTATCAATTTAAACCAAAAAAGCTATAAGCTCGAGTTGACTAATAAGCAATTGACATTGACTGAGAGCAACAACACATTGAATTATCTATGTGTGCATCAAAGACATTAACAACAGTATGCTAGACTTTTTGTTGCATTTAAAATAATCCATATTACATGCACCATAAAAACCCTAGACAGTGGAGCTGCTCTAAATGCAACTGTTTTATATTCATTCTACACAAAGGCTCCTTTACAGCAATCTTAAGCATGAGCTATTTTCCCATAGGTCGACAACATTTACACATGATTGTCTTTTGTATTCCTGGTTAATAGTCCTGAGCAAAGATATAGAACGCCTCCACACTCTTTAGGTCCTGGAATATCTCTCTGGTCCGCCCCAGGTGTACTTCGATTAACTTCGTATAATAAACAGCTTTATAACATATGTGTTCCATGGATAAAGACACAACATCAAACAAATGTGAATTTTGAATGATTATCTAGCTAAAACGTTGATAAGAAAATATCTAACAGTTAGTTCAAAAGTATGTTCGGTCTCCTAGATTGTACTAACAGTAAGTGTACTAACATTTAGTTTAAAAGTGCTATTTTATTCTCTCGTCAGGTGGCCTTTAAAACCGAGCTATAATGTTTCCCCTAAATAAATAGTGGCTAAACCATGTAAATATGAAACAACCCCATTAAGGCATTAAGCCTTGGTCTAATTACCTCAAGTTATGACTGTCTGATGAAGAGCATTACAGAGGAGGGAGGCTATATATAAACCAACCTTTCCCTGTGAATTATCTTAAGACTATAACCACTGTTGTTATGGTCATTAAAGCCATTGTTGTCTCTCTCTCTTTCTCTCCCTCCCCACCCTACCTATTTGTGTGAATTACCTAAGACTAGCAGCCACTGTTGTTATGGTCATTAAAGCCATTGTTGTCTCTCTCTCTTTCTCTCCCTCCCCACCCTACCTATTTGTGTGAATTACCTAAGACTAGCAGCCACTGTTGTTGTGGACATTAAAGCCATTTTTGTCATCACCCTGAACGGAACAGAGAATGGTAACGACAGCAGTAATGGCCAGAGCCCTTGTAAGGCTCTGGTATAATGGAGATTATGGCGAGTCATCCGTATCATTTCTGTGTCTGATTGGCTGTTTGTATCTATTGGTGACATCATTGAGGTTGTCAGAGCCTATCAGTGTAATGGGGCTGATGTGTCCAAAATGAAAGGATGGAGAGGGAGGAGGGGAGAGGAGATGGAGGTTGAGCGAGCGAGAGCGTGGGGAGGAAGGGGAGAGAGAGGGTGGTAGAGGGAGCCCTTGATAGATGCTAGACATCCTCAAAAACCCACACAGCCAAAGGATGCTAGCTTTCTGCCTTTGTAAGCAGATCTGGGTCATCATGTATATGTATTATTCTCTGTAAATATGATTCGGTTTCTTTGAAAATGCTTTGAATGTGCTCACATGTGACTTGTAGCCTCTTGTGACATGTCAGATGGAAAAAAAAGAATCTAAAATCTCATTATCTTTGACTGTTCTCCGTGCAGACTTCATCAGTATTACAGCGAGAGGGAAAACATCAGAAACACTCACTCTCCATAATAATCCTTGGAGAATGAATGCACAGATTGATTACCTTTCTGAGTGATGAATTAGGTGGAGCAGTGCCTGCGGTGAACTGTCAAACATGATCCTCTCATCATAGCATGATCTCTCTGCTAGGAAGAAAAATCCACCTGGATCCATTGATACATCCACTACAGTCTGCCTTAATTGGAAAACAGAGGTAACCAAGCTCAGCTCTGTCTAAACTACATTCAACTTTATACCAGCCCGGTGTACTGTATCTTTAAGGGTTCTTCACTAGGTTTCTCGGTCTTACTCACAGTGAGTGTGCCAGCATTTAGTACTACAATAGCTAGTGATGGAACTTTTATCCTTTCTGATTCTAAAGTCGATCTGTTGATGTTGTTCTCTCTGTTTTGATGGACAGCAAAGGACAAGAGGAGTACAGTGTCAAGCTGGATGTCAATCTTAACTTTTTTTATTTTGTTATTCTGTTATGTTGATGTTCTCCGTGCTTTGATGAGAGCAAAGTAGGAAGGAGTACCTCAGTACCTAGCTAGATATGGATCTTTTATTTTCAGATTTTAACGTTGTTCTGCAATGGTTCTCTGTGCTTTGGTGAAAGATACGTGTATTGTTGTGGGTGTAAGGGAGGGCCATATCTCAATGGGGAGAAACACAGTTACCCAGATCCTAGGTGACACAATCCACCCTCTACACGGTCACAAAGAAAACAGTCCTCTATGGACTGTGGGAGGTCTTACCCGGTCTATCTCGCTCTTGGAGATGCCTCGGATGCGGGCATAGAAGTACATGTGCTCCTCCCCTGTCAGCAGGTCATCCAGAGCGTCCACTTGGGGACAGTAGCCGATGTTGATGCCTTCGTTACGGCAGTCAATGATGTCAACCATCCTCCTGAAAGCACGTACGGAGATAGAGATTTAAAAGAGTGTAAGAGGTTAAATGGTTCCTATGCTCTCAGGATATGGTTCTGAATAATACAGGCAGGCGACATGAGAAAAGTATACTTCACTTTTAAAAAATGTATCTCACAAGAGCATAATTGCAGGGGATAATCAAATGGATCATGTGCTCAAATCCATTAATGAATGGATATTTGTAAAATACAGTGCATTCAGGAAAGTATTCAGTAGCGATTACAGCCTTGTGTCTTCTTGGGTATGATGCGACAAGCTTGGCACACCTGTATTAGGGAAGTTTCTCCAATTCTTCTCTGCATATCCTCTCAAGCTCTGTCAGGATAGATGGGACACATCGCTGCACAGCTATGTCCAGCGATGTTCATTCAGGTTCAAGTCCGGGCTCTGGCTGGGCCACTCAAGGACATTCAGAGACTTGTCCCAAAGCCACTCCTGCGCTGTCTTGGCTGTGTGATTAGGGTCGTTGTCCTGTTGGAAGGTGAACCTTCGCCTCAGTATGAGGTCCTGAGCTCTCTGGAGCAGGTTTTCATCAAGGATCTCTCTGTACTTTGCTCCGTTCATTTTTCCCTCGATCCTGACTAGTCTTCCAGCCCCTGCCTCTGAAAAACATCCCCACAGCATGAAGCTGCCACCACCATGCTTCACCATAGGGATGATGCCAGGTTTCCTCCATATGTGACGCTTGGCATTCAGGCCAAGTAGTTCCATCTTGGTTTCATCAGACCAGATAATCTTTTTTCTCATGGTCTGAGAGTCCTTTAGGTGCCTTTTGGCAAATTCCAAACAGGCTGTCATATGTTTTATTGAGGAGTATCTTCCGTCTGGCCACTCTACCGTAAAGGCCTGATTGGTGGAGTGCTTTAGAGATGGTTGTCCTTCTGGAAGGATCTTCCATCGCCACAGAGGAACTCTGGAGCTATGTCAGAGTGACCATAGGGTTCTTGGTCACCTCCCTGACCAAGGCTCTTCTCCCCCGATTGCTCAGTTTGGCCGGCGGCCAGGTCAAGGAAGAGTCTTGGTGGTTCCAAACTTCTTCCATTTAACAGTGATGGGGCCACTGTGTTTTTGGGGACCTTCAATGCTGTAGAAATGCTTTGGTACCCTTCCTCAGATCTATGCCTCGACACAATCCTATCTCGGAGCTCTACGTACAACTCCTTTGACCTCATGGCTTGGTTTTTGCTCTGACATGCACTGTCAACTGTGGAACCTTATATAAGCAAGTATGTGCCTTTCCAAATCATGTCCAACCAATTGAATGTACCACAGGTAGACTCCAATCAAGTTGTAGAAACATCTCAAGGATGCCAGACCCACTGGCTCCAGGTCATCTATAAGTCTATGCTAGGTTTTTGCTTTGTCATTATAGGGTATTGTGTGTAGGTTGGTGAGTAAAAACTATTATTTCATAAATTTTAGAATAAGGCTGTAACGTAACAAAATGTGGCAAGAGTGAAACGTTCTGAATACTTTCCGAGTGCACTGTATAAGGTAATGTAACACATATTACACCATAGCCTTACCCATCCCAGTCCTTGATCTGTGCTGTCCCTTCAGTAGGGCTGATGTCTCCAGTCAGCATCTTAAAAGTGGTGGTCTTCCCTGCACCGTTCACACCCAGTAGACCAAAGCACTGCACAGCACAACCACACAACCACACTCATGTCAAGGACCAAAACAGCCGCTGTACCAAACTCAGAACGAGACTTAATTTAGACTCATCCTCAAAGACTTAACTTAAGACTTGGACTTGCCTAAAGTGACCTATTGGCAAATCTTATAGTGACTTCATAAACTTTGTAAAGTATGTGATCACTAGCCACTTTAACTATGCCACTTTTTTTACATACTCATCTCATATGTATATACTGTACTCGATACCATCTACTGTATCTTGCCTATGCTGCTCTGTACCATCACTCATTCATATACCCTTATGTACATATTCTTTATCCCCTTACACTGTGTATAAGACAGTAGTTTAGGAATTGTTAGTCAGATTACTTGTTGGTTATTACTGCATTGTCGGAACTAGAAGCACAAGCATTTCGCTACACTCGCATTAACATCTGCTAACCATGTGTATGTGACAAATAAAAATGTGATTTGATTTTGATTTGATTTGATTGCTGCAGAATCAGATGAAGCCTGAGGTTACCTCCCCAGCAGGAATGCCCACAGACAGCCTCTTGACGGCCTGGACCTTCTTGGCCAGGTGATGGTAAACCTTGGTCAGCTGGTTGACCTGCAGCAGGTCAGTAACAGCTGCTCCGCTGGTCACACGTTGGCACTCTGCCACAACATCCTCATCCTCGTCCTGGCTACCTGTCTGAGGCACTGCCTTCTTGGGGAAGATCAGGTTCCTATGGAGGAGAGGGATGGAGGGATGAGGAAGGGATAAATAAATATTTTTTTTATTGTCACATACAACGGATAGGTGCAATTAAATGTTTTACAGGGTCCGCCATAGTAGTACCGTGCCCCTGGAGCAAATTAGGGTTAAGTGGCTTGCTCGAAGAGGGAGAAAGAATGTGAGAAAAGATGCATATGAGGGTAACAGTAACAGAAGAACTCGGCAACATATGGGGACCAGGAATTTACGCTTTTCCACCATTGACCCTCTTGCCTGATAATGACTCATATGTTTGTTGCCATGCCATAGGAGTTGGTAAGACAGCAAAAACAGATCTGGGACCAGTTTAATTGTGCCCTACATGCCCACCATGCCTCCCACATCCATATATCATCATTGCCCATTCCAATCTGCTATAGTTCTCTATCACCACAGCAGACTCACCTGACTTTACGTATGAGCCACTTGTTGAGCAGCAGACGCAGGGTGAAGCCAATGAAGCCTTGGAGGAAGAGGGAGACGAACATCCAGCCCAGCATGTCCATGTTGAAGGGGTTCTTATAGGCGTCCACTCCATATACACTGAGGATCTGAACCTGCATATCAACCCTGGCCAGCTCCATCAGGCCGTTCCCAAAACTAAACTGGGGGAAGATCAGGAACACATAGGACAGGATGCTGTACACCTCGTGTATCCTCTGTGGAGAGAGAGAAAGAGAAGGAAAAATAGATAGGAAGAGAGAGAGAAGGGGTGCTCAGTCCATGGGATGTCAACTAGGTAAACAAAGAATGAGTTAAACTATTTAACAATATTGACAGGAAGTTCAAAACCCCGCCAATGCTTTATCAAACCTTAAAGAGTAATGGACTCAGAAACCCCTTCGATATAAAAAGGCAATCAGAACAAATGTCTGAACTAAATATATTTTCAGTGAAACATCTTTTCAACATGGCTCCAGTTAGAAAATGTCTCCTTCAGTCATCTCTACATTGTGATGCTCACTTCATCATTCTCATTGAGCTGTCCCAGGAAGAAGACGATGGAGGTGGAGATGATGGTGTTGGTGCTGATGAAGAGGTTGATGCACACGTAGCTGATGAAGGCCATCTCTGCATCCTTAAAGACCCCTGACAGCAGGTACATCCACGGGAATGTGGCAAATCTGAAAACCAGATGACAACATGACACTTGTCAGTCTTTACATTATAACATGTTATTTAATGTTCAATGCATGAGACATTTAGTCTCTGTAATGACAGACTGTTAAACATAGCAAGCTAGCACACGTGATATTTGGTTCTGGGTTATGATATTATGATTACAACTTTCAGCCTTTAACTTGCAACTAATCTCTCGTGAAAGACTCTGTGGAGTTGGTGCTTGATGTGAAGGCAGGGATTTTTACCAGAACATGTGGGTGGTTCTGTAGTGGGGAGCAGCTGAATCTGATGTTTCCACTAGCTCAGACTTCAATACTTTTGCCCCCACAACTAGATGGAATAGAGCTAGTGCACGTACATTTTTATTTTCTGGGTTCTGAGATTCACTTGCAACAGATGATGAATGCATGATTTGCTTAATCTCATTGTAATTGACTCGGTGGAATGACTATATGAAACAAGAGACCAAGCCAGAGAACTTTGAAAAATAAAAATAAAAATAAAAGAAACTTTAACTCCATTTTCAAGGAGAGTAAACACTTAAACCACAAAAGCTAAAAGAGAAGAAGATAAATTAGTTCCTTTATATATTCCCCCATGGTGAGGCCCTATCCTCTCTTACTCTAAATGATCTGCCTTTTTCTTTTGATTGGGGTGCCTGGGTCAAGGGAGAGTGTGTGCAGAGAGAAGTGAGTGGAAGAGAGGAGAGGGGGAGAGAGAAATAGAGGGGGGGAGTGAGTGAGAGAGTGTAGAGGGTGGAGGAGGAGGCTGTGGGGCAGTCAAACTGACTAAATAGGAGAGACCATCTGCTCCAAGCCAAGCTGCCACACAGAAGCAGAGAAACCAGTCCAGAGTATGTACAGAGGGGAGAACAAGTATTTGATACACTGCCCGATATTGCAGGTTTTCCTACTTAAAAAGCATGTAGAGTTCTGTAATTTTTATCATTGGTACACTTCAACTGTGAGAGACGAAATCTAAAACAAATATCCAGAAAATCACATTGTATGATTTTTAAGTAATTCATTTGCATGACATATGTATTTGATACATCAGAAAAGCAGAACTTAATATTTGGTACAGAAACCTTTGTTTGCAATTACAGAGACCATACGTTTCCTGTAGTTCTTGAACAGGTTTGCACACACTGCAGCAGGGAGTTTGGCCCACTCCTCCATACAGACCTTCTCCAGATCCTTCACGTTTCGGGGCTGTCGCTGGGAAATACGGACTTTCAGCTCCCACCAAAGATGTTCTATTGGTTGGGATGGTGTTCTTGGGGTTGTACTCATCCTTCTTCCTCCAAACACGGTGAGTGGAGTTTAGACCAAAAAGCTCTATTTTTGTCCCATCAGACCACATTACCTTCTCCCATTCCTCCTCATTGACCAGGTCCTGCCGTGTAGTTCTGGGCTGATCCCTCACCTTCCTCATGATCATTGATGCCCCACGAAGTGAGATCTTGCATGGAGCCCCAGACCGAGGGTGATTGACCATTATCTTGAGCTTCTTCCATTTTCTAATAATTGCGCCACCAGTTGTTGCCTTCTCACCAAGCTGCTTGCCTATTGTCCTGTAGCCCATCCCAGCCTTGTGCAGGTCTACAATTTTAACCCTGATGTCCTTACACAGCTCTATGGTCTTGGCCATTGTGGAGAGGTTGGAGTCTGTTTGATTGAGTGTGTGGACAGGTGTCTTTTATACAGGTAACGAGTTTAAACAGGTGCAGTTAATACAGGTAATGAGTGGAGAACAGGAGGGCTTCTTAAAGAAAAACTAACAGGTCTGTGAGAGCCGGAATTCTTACTGGTTGGTAGGTGATCAAATACTAATGTCATGCAATAAAATGCAAATTAATTACTTAAATATCATACAATGTGATTTTCTGGATTACAGACCTCTACATGCTTTGTAAGTAGGAAAACCTGCAAAATCGGCAGTGTATCAAATACTTGTTCTCCCCACTGTATAGGCAGACAGACCGGCAGACAGACAGGCTGCTGTGAAAGAGGAATCACACTGAAGTAGGCTCTGAATTGATGGAATTCTGCTTCACATTCTACCTTGCGTGAAATAGACTGGGGTCTTAAGAAGACATGTTCAGTAGCAAGCAGCCACCCATCACTTAGTGACAGGAAATGGTTTCATCCTTTGATGAAACCTCCCCACCTGCTTGAGTTGATAGTACTGGGGAGCTACTGTGTATATGGTACTCAAGGAAAGGAAGGTGTGATCTTCCAGCAACTGAGATCCTTCCCCTCTGACATGGATAAGGGAACCTGTACTGTGTGTGTGTGCAGTCACTATGGTGATACCCATTCACCCAAAGTGTGTGCGTGTGTGTTTGCATGTGTTTGTCCGTCTATCTCTGTGTGTGTGTGTGTGTGTGTGTGTGTGTGTGTGTGTGTGTGTGTGTGTGTGTGTGTGTGTGTGTGTGTGTGTGTGTGTGTGTGTGTGTGTGTGTGTGTGTGTGTGTGTGTGTGTGTGTGTGTGTGTGTGTGTGTGTGTGTGTGTGTCTGTGTGTGTGTGTACGTGTGTACTTACCCAAACATGACCAGCAGCAGACTCACAGCAGCAAGGTTCTGCCTGTCAGTAAAGGCTGGGAGCTGAAAGGCTGCTATCGTGGCAATTGAGAGAGCGACTGGGACCATGTATAAGGCCTGGAGAAACAGGAACGCTTAACACACCGTAGTACACTGGTCGCTTAAATACATCACATACATCAAACTGTAGAATCACTGGCAACTGCCTCTTTCAATAGTGGAAATCAATCAAGTTCATACCAGTCATATTCATTTAACAGCTAAACATCATATTCTTGTAGTCTACAATCCAAAAACAAATAAAGAAAAGGTGTGGGCCGTAATCCCGTCATTGACTGTATGAAGGAAGTGCAGGATGAGCAACATCAAGAATCTCCTGGCTAGCATTTTTGTACAATGCAGCAATGCTAGTGGAAATGTATTGTATCAGTTAAACGTGCATGGTGTTGACATAGTCCTACCATGTCGTAGAAGAAGTTGATAGCCCAGTAGAAGGGTTCTCCTATCCCAGAGATGTGCTGCAGTGTCTTGGAGCCGCTGTGGTGTTCCTGGACCTCGTAGATCGCGAAGCTAGCAGTCATAATGGAGTAGCCAGTCAGGGCACACACAGCCACCAGGATATGGACCAGACCTTGCACTCTGGGGAGACAGAGAGAGGGAGAGAGGGAGAGAAAGAGAGAAAGAGAAGAGAAAAAGAGAGAGAGAGGTCACTAAGCTGGGGGATCACACAGTCAAGTGTCCTCTTATAGCCAGAAGAGGATGGAGAACTGCTGATGTAAAAAGGGCTTTATAAATGCATTTCATTGATTGATTGATCACCAGAGCCAAGTGTCCTATGTTAATTAGTCCTCCTATGAACTGTCCTGTGCTTATTTTACAGGCCTGAAAACATTGTTAGTAGGTTTCCATGCCAGCTGAGCCAGTAATTCATTTGAAGGGTTCATTGAAGAAACTCACAACAAACAAGATTTCATTAATAATAAATGGGTCTCTCGTGAAGAGAGATGTTCCAACTCCAGCAGTGACAAGATAATAGCCACAAAGAAGAAATGACTGTTTTACCAACACCACCTGCCAGAGCTCTCCTACAATTTATGAGTCGAACCAGCTGCTTCCTGCTATTGAGACGTCAATGTGATAAAGATATTTTAAGAGGCATTGTTGAGGAGCGTCATGGTTGTCAGATTCATAGCAACTGGCTGGAGCTCTTTAAGATATTACCTACTGTGTCGTTGTCTTTGATGCCTCCCCATTCAAATTCACTGAGCTAGATTCATGCCTCCCCTTTACTTCTTTTGTTTTTGATCGAGCTACCCTACATGATTGGTGTTCTGCCTCCCTCTTCATTTCATTTTGGCTAGGCTGCAGGAGGCAGGAGGACCACAGACAGAGGACCATGGACAAAGAGAATATGTTGGATGAGGATAGCTGGAAAATGAAAGACAATCACTGGCAGAGGAACAAAGAGACAGGCTGTAGTGTGTCCTGTAACCAGAAGCAAAGACAGTCTTATTATCAGTATGACCAACAGGCCACCCCGAACCCCACTAAGGCAGATGCATGAACACCATAGTCAGGACGAGACATCATTTGGGGTCTTCTTAAACACGAGTTAGGCCAAAAATGATATTAGACACCACAAATTTTAGCTCGTGATTTTTGATTTGTCATCTGAAGGAAAGGTTCAGATTGAAGTTAAAAGAAATACAGCAGTTGAGACTCAACTCAACAGATCTTTGATACTAATGAATGTCTTAAGGGAACCCCTTGATCAAAGCAGTGACCTTCTCCCTCAGAACAAAATGACAGGCTTTGGGCTAAAATTGGACCAGTGTGTGTGTGTGTGTGTGTGTTTAGTCGGGAGGACTGCCACACTGTATAGCCTAGTCAATTAGGTCAATTAGTAACTGGAAACAACAAATATCAGCTATTGATTGTGATTTTTCATCTGATGGAAGAGCAAACATTAAGAGGTCAAAAAACCTCAAGAGATCTTTGATAATGATGATGAAAGTATTGGGGAACATCTGTCTGAAAGCAGGGTTCTGTCCTCTGCTCTGTCAAGTCCTCTTAGTCTGAAAAAAAACAGAGCTAACCCAGGTTGTGAGTGGGGGAATACTGTCGCGATGCATAGCCAACGACTGAGAAGAGCAATCCCAGGTCCCTAAAATAGCCTGCAGTCAGTGTTAAAAACAGCCACAGTCGGAGAAGTGGGAAGCTCTGTGAATTAATCAAACTCTGCACCACCCTAAATAGTAAATACACATAGTCTGAGTCCTAAATTGCACCCTATTCCATACAGAGCCCTATGGACCCTTTTCAAAAGTATTGTACTATATAGGGAATAGGGTGCCATTTTGCACACATACACATTATATTGGGCCTGCTGACTGTCCCTGATCAATAATGCCAGCTCAGGAAAATCCATTCATCAAATCAGATATGGGTAAATACAGAAAGTCAGATTACATTAGGACTTTAATTTAAATGTCAGGGTTAGTCTCCATATAATCCTTGTTATCTCAGTCTAGCACTAGACTGGTTTCCTTTTGGAGATATCAACACAGTGTCACGCCCTGACCTGAGTATTCTTTGTTTTCTTTATTGTTTTGGTTAGGTCAGGGTGTGACATGGTTGATGTATGTGTTTTTGTACTGTCTAGGGGTTTTGTAGGTTTATGGGGTTGTTAACCATCTAGGTGTTTTATATGTCTATGGTTGCCTAGATTGGTTCTCAATTAGAGGCAGGTGTTTATCGTTGTCTCTGATTGGGAACCATATTTAAGCAGCCATCTTCTTGGGGGTATTTCGTGGGTTATTGTCTATGTCTAGTTGCATGTGTCTGCACGTTTGTAGTATAGCGTCATGGTCGTTTTTTGTAGTTTGTTTAGTGTCCGTCTTCATTCAAATATATCATGTATTCAATTCACGCTGCGCCTTGGTCTTTTCACTACGACGACCGTGACACACAGGTTAATGATAGTAATAAACATTGAAGTATATTTAGATATGTCAGGCAGACACCGGATCGGCTTTGGCTCGCCAACCAAAATTGAAACAATCTCACGAGGACCAATGAAAGGCATGGTAACTCCGTTTAGCGAAAAGCGGCATACTTTGTAGAGTGAACCAAGAGAGAGAAAGAGAGAGAAGACAAGGGAGTGTGTGTACTGTGTCCTTACATGGCATCCTCTTCTTGTACTTCACCAGGATAGGGATGACTGGACACAGAGATGGCTGTATAGACACAAAAACAGACAATCAATTTAGCCACATTCATAAGATAAAACCATGACACTGCACAGATATACTGAACCAAGGATAAAACAAATGAGTCAGCCAGAGTAGCGCTAGACACAATCCCTAGATTTCTCCTCCCTCTCATTCCTCTCCTTCCTCTCCTTCCTCTCCTCCCTCCTCCTTCTTCCTCTCCTCCCTCTCCTTCCTCCTCCTTGGCCTGTGTGAGTCTACAGATTACATTTGAATGATTGCATTCCTTCCTCCCCTCCTCCTCTACCCTCCCCTCAGCTCGCTTATTGACTGGGCAGACAGTATATTTCAGGTGGTGCTGAAATAAGGTTGAAACGCCAGTCTGCCTGCCTCAGTCCCTGAGTACACCTCTCAACACTCCCTGATTGGTATTCAGCCTGCATAGTGATTGTAAACTGAGGAGAACACACTACTGCCCCCTGGCTCTAAACAATGGAACTGACCTTACTATGACCCAACTGTGAACACTTTCGTGCATGGATTTAACAATGGTGGAAACCCTTCAGTCAACGTTTACACAATCCACTGCTTTTAAATCTATGGCAGGAAGTGTGCAAATGCATACTTCTGGAAAAGGGTGCCAAATTGAGCCTTTCAGCCTATAGAATCCAAAAGGGGTCTCTGAAAACTTTTTTCAGAGGGTGTGTGTGTGTTTTATTATTAGAATTTTTTATTTTTATTTAACTAGGCAAGTCAGTTAAGAACAAATTCTTATTTACAATGACGGCCTACACCGACCAAACCGGAACGATGCTGGGCCAATTGTGCGCCGCCCTATGGGACTCTCATTCAAGGCCGGTTGTGATACAGCCTGGATATGTGTGTGTGTGTGTGTGTGTGTGTGTGTGTGCGTCTAAATCCCTTTCAGCAGATTAGCTTGGTTTTAAAACTTGGCTCTGATACATACAATTGGATTTGAAAGTGAAAGTGATTCCAGGTAGTGTGGCTGATCATTGTGAACCCCCTGAGAAGCTAGCTTCAACACACCAAGTTTTTAATACTGTTTATCAAATTACAATTGTTATGCTATCCCTAGAGCTGGTGCATCACAATTATTCAAGGTGCATTTCCAAGCTCTGATTTGATGAATTAGCGGCGCGTGAAACAGGCTCCTGGTGTCTTTAGAGATAAAGCTGCTGTTGTTTTCCTTCACAAAAATAGGCTTCTTGCGCTACTCACCATAATTCTGTGGGTCCTTGCCGGCTGGAAGGCTGGTACGTAGGATGAAGTTGTTGAGGCTGTTTAGATATGCAGGCATGGTATGGTGACCCTCAGGGTTGTACCAGACCTAGAACGCAAGAACACACACACACACACACAAGTTCAAGTTGAAGTAAAACTTCAAGTTTGAAGACACACATTCATGAATATCTCGGGATTGCAGCACATGCTTCTCAACATTTCTACTTCTAATTCTCTTATCTCTAATAATACACTTATCTTGAGAAGGTGTCTAAGTCTAAATCGCTAGCATCATTATCCCTCAGGGGCCATTTCAGATTTAGCCAAAACATAATTGATGCGAGTAGCTGCGATTAACAATGTTAACGATGACATTGATGGTGTAATAATCCCGTTCCATCTTGGTACAGTGCTTAGTGCTTCTGTATCATAACGGCTCCAATTAGGAAATCATGGCTAATTTAACCACTATACATCACAACAAGATAGCCTGGTCCTAGATCTGTATGTGCTGTATAGCCAACTGCTAGTCATTATCAAGCCAAGCAAGACAGCACAACCAGATCTGGGAACAGGCAACCAACAGGAGATATACTAGGACAGAAGAGCAGTTAAGAGGGTTGTTTTCTTGGTGGGGTAAGGACAGGGTTTTATATTCTGTACATAACAGCAGGAGACTGATATAGGTACAGAAGGGTAGTTACACTATAGTAACCCATAAACATATATATTCATACATATTCAGTGCTTATATATATATAGTTACCTTGGAGAGGGTTCGGTTTGCGGGCACCTCCAAGAGGTCCATCTGGAGACTAGTTGGGAGTGGCTCCCCGAAATCAAAGCCACCATACCTATGATGATTTGTTCATATATATAATGGATTATTATTTACATATTGTACATGTTTGCACACACACACATACATGGCAGAGCTACACCACGCGTTTTGATACATGCACCACTTAGTAAAGCCAGATAATAAAGAATATGGAAAGAGGACAGTGGGGAGAGAGAGAAATCATAGCCTCCGTACCTATGATGAATTGTTCATATAGGTATGGGTTATTCATTAGAAATAAGACCCAATGTTACTGTCTTTTTAACTCCGTGATCAAGGCATGAGACTCATTCCTGAATGAGACCAATAAAGTGAACTGAACAGAACTGAGCTAGAAGAAGATGCATAGTTCAGGATATCAGAATCCCCAGCTCCATTCATTTACTATCCAGCCAGTGATCCCTTACATTTCATGTCATTGAAAACAGTTTTTTCCTGTGATTTGTTATGATAGAGAGAGAGGGATATACACCATAGAGCATATCTAGAAACAGACACATTAGTGTATGCAGGTTGCATTGAAACATACTGTTTACCTGTTCCTGATGTAGTTGTTGGCTGTAGCCAGGAGATAGTTTTCAACATTGATGCCAGTCAGGTTATAGACAATCTGGGAGGAGGGGTTCATCTTCTGGGGAGGCTGGTATTGGTTATACTGACACACCTGGTTGGAGGAGCAGAACGGAGAGTAGAGTGGGTGTAGGATACACACACGCAGGCGGGCAGACACACACACACACACACACACAGAACATCTGCTGATTTTTACTGGTATGTCCTTTAATGAACTCTAACCCACCTGTTGATATTTGTTGCATTTGCAGGACTCAAATGGCACTGAACTGTTTCCTTTAGTTTCCCAGCTGGCAGACTTGGTGCTTCTGGTGCAGACCCTTCAAAAAGACAAAAGACATTCACAAGGTAAACCACAGGCCCGTTTTAAATGGTAAGATGACTACAATGCATACATGTACTGATTCACAATGACACTAGCTAACCCACTCCATTTACACTTGTACATACACTCACACACATGCATAAACACCACCACAGTAACACACCAATACCAGTGTTCAATTCATATGGACAGTAAATCAGCATTTATTCTCGAGGTATAAACAGGCATGACATCACAGAGTGGTGGAGAGATATAATCAGTAGTCAGGAAGTGCCATGGCACTCAGCACTCTCCAGTGATTGTCCACAGGGCATCTCTATCTCTCTCTCACACACACACGCACGCACGCACACACACACACACACACACACACACACACACACACACACACACACACACACACACACACACACACACACACACACACACACACACACACACACACACACACACACACACACACACACACACACACACACACACACGCCCTGCTGCCTAGCTGCAAGTCTAGCTAAATGTCTTTTTTTTTTTGGCCGACAATTTTATAGTGCCTCTGAGGTCTGGTTCATGAGTGCCAACATTGATTTGAGTGCCTGCGAGGGGAAATCTATCCTATAAACACAGAGTGTTTATGGAATACCAATGATTCCTCAAACACACACACGTTCAGACACATACGCACCCACACATCAGTAGAGGCTCCCCAGAGGAGGAAGGGAACGACCACCCTCCTCAGTGAATTTCATAATCTTTTAAAAAACATTTAAAAAGTTATCATTTTTAAATGAAACTATACTAAATATAATCACGTCACCAAATAATTGATTAAAACACACTGTTTTGCAATGAAGGTCTACAGTAGCCTCACATCACTCTGTAGGGTAGCACCGTGGTGTAGCCAGAGGACAGCTAGCTTCCATCCTCCTCTAGGTTCATTGACTTCAGTACAAAACCTTGGAGGCTCATGGCTCTCACCCCCTTCCATAGACGTACACAGTAATTATGACAATTTCTAGTGGAGGTCCTCCAACCTATCAGAGCTCTTGCAGCATGAACTGACATGTTGTCCACCCAATCAAAGAGACTCAGAGAATGACTCTCGTACTGAAAGCTTAAGCTACAGATCGCTAGCTGGACTAATGACTACAACCTATATCAACTAGATGCAGGCAAGAGTGTGCAAGGCAGTATTGAATGTGTAACTGTCTGTCCATGTGTCACTGTCTGTCACCTCAAATTTTTATCTCAACTTGTGTACACCTACGTTGTAAACTTTCATTCATTGGCTAGGTTGTAGCAACCTCATGATGAGTATAGGGGAAATTAGAGTATCACGTAGCAGCCTAAAACTATCGATGTTATATTGAGCTGGGTGAATGGAATATGAATGGCAGTCATTAAATATGCTGTAATAGAAATAAGGCCATGCTCATGAAAAAAGAAAAACCTCCTCCCTCATCTTAAACGGCACTGACCCCCACTGATCCACACACTCGAGCATGTCCAAATACACGCACACATACATACACACAGACAGCAAAGCAGAACTGCTCCAGGCGTTTAGAGACATGCACCGTGTAGTAATGCTGAAGAGTACAGAGTATGGCGAGAGGATAGTGGGGAGCGGGAGAAGTGGAACAAAGACAGATACTAAAAGGGAATAGATTGACAATGGCATATGAAGGAAAATAGGGTAAGAAGAGAATTCGGAAGTGCTAGATATAGACAAAGTAAGAGTGGTGGAGAGAAAGTAGCCAGACAAGTAAGAGATCTATCTTCAACACAGTGATTATGTAGAAGTTGGTCAGGTACATACGGTTTATCAGGGCTGTTCAGACACCCATTATCAATCCCAGGGAATGACATCATAGAGTTGACCAGGTTGCTGGAGTTTGGATTCTGGTTGCTGTTGACGACATAAAAACAAAAAGTTTCAGGACAAACTTATAACAGAACGCAACATTATGTCTCATCTAATACTTTCTAGTTAGCCTGGTCCCAGATCTGTTTGTGCTGTCTAGTTTGCCAAGTCCTATGATCATTGTCATTCCATGTTTTTGAAATTTGGCATGTCACTGACCATGACAGTTGGTTATACAGCACAAACAGATCTGGGACCAGGCTATACTTTCAAGGGACTTTGAGCAAATCCTTTAGTACAGTATTAGTAAATGATCCAATTAGGACAGTGGTTTGGAAGGTAATATGAGCCCAACATCAAAAAAGGCTAATTCAATCTCATTTAACCATCAACCAAGGACAGTGAGAGGGCACACAGTGTTTGATGTGTTCCTACCTCAGCGTATCCTCCCCTTTATATCTCTCTCCATCTCTCCTCTCCTCTCTACCTTCCCTCAGATCAAAGAACTGCTCTTCACAATCAAGACTTCGTCACTTCGACTCTCTCCTTCCTTCTCTCTATACTTTCATCTCACACCTCAGATCACATCATCATAATAATCTCTCTCTCAACATCCCACTCCCTCTATCTCTAAATCTCACTCGCTCTCTCTACCTCTCACTGCCTCCCCCCTCTACCATTTATCTGAGTCACCCTTCAAGAAACTTCTACTCTCTTACCCCAAAAAACTAACTTACAACCTGAAAATGAGAAAGATGGCACAGCAATAGACAAACAGTGACCGGACAGGACTGATCTGGGACTGTACAGTGCATTCTGAAAGTATTCAGACCCCTTCACTTGTTCCACATTTTGTTACATTACAGACTTTTTATTATCTCATCAATTTATACACAATAACCCATAATGACAAAGCAACGTTTTTTTAAACTGAAATATTACATTTACAGAAGTATTCAGATCCTTTACTCAGTACTTTGTTGAAGATGCAGTGAATACAGCCTTGAGTCTTTTTGGGCATAACGCTACACGCTAAGCACACCTGTATTTGGGGAGTTTGTCTCAATCTTCTCGGCAGATCCTCTCAAGCACTGTCAGGTTGGATGGGGAGCGTCACTGCACAGCTATTTTGTGAAAGATGCTGCTTGAAGAGGATGGCTGACATTTTACATGCTCCTGACCAATTATGCTATTTCTTAATATTTTTTCCCGTTGTTTGAAACTTATTTTTAAACTTATTTTGTACATAATGTTGCTACTACCGTCCCTCATGACCGAAAATAACTTCTGGACATCAGAACAACGATTACTCACCACAAACTTGAAGAAGCTTTTTCTTTTAAAGAGTCCGATAAGAAGGATATACTGCTCTCCTGGGAACAAGCCCAAATCCCAGTCATTTGCATGAAGAAAAGATGGAGGAAATGTCACGACTTCCGCCAATGTTGGTCCCTCTCCCTGTTTGGGCGGCGTTCAGCGGTCGACCTCACCGTTCTTCTAGCCATCGACGCTCCACCTTTCATTTTTCCATTTGTTTTGTCTTGTTTTCCACACACCTGGTTAGTATCTCCTCATGATTACTATGTGTATTTAGCCCTCTGTTCCCTCCATGTCTGTGTGGGGTATTGTTTATTGTCTAGGTTGGCATGCTTCCGGCTGGGTTGCGTCGGGTTTTATTTGTACCTGTGATTTGTGGCAGCCGGTACTTGGTACTTGGTTGTTGTACTTTGTGCTGCCTCACTTGTTCTTTTGGCATTTGCTTCTGTTACGCGGTTGCGTTCTGTTCTTACTATTGCCTCAGTAAAGTGCTTCTTTGTTCACTCATCTCTGCTCTCCTGCGCCTCACTTCCATGCACCAGCTACACCCATTGCATGACAGGAAAAGAGGACGCAGATTGGGCTTCTGAGAATCAACCGGCAAGCGAGTAAACTCCCACTGCCTTCCGTTCTACTTGCTAACATGCAATCATTGGAAAATGAAATTGATGACCTACAATTACGATTATCTTACCAACAGGACATTAAGAACTGCAATATTTTATGTTTCATGAGTCGTGGCTGAATGACGACATGGATAATATTTAGCTGGCGAGATTTTCCATGCACTGGCAGAACAGAGATGCTAAGTCTGGTAAGACAAGGGGTGGGGGTGTGTGTCTTTTTGTCAATAACAGCTGGTGCGCGATGTCTAATATTAAAGAAGTCTCGATGTATTGCTCGCCTGAGGTAGAGTACCTTATGATAAGCTGTAGACCACACTATCTACCAAGAGAGTTCTCATCTATATTATTCGTAGCCGTCTATTTACCACCACAGACCGATGCTGGCACTAAGACTGCACTCAACCAACTCTATAAGGCCATAAGCAAATAAGAAAATGCTCATCCAGAAGCGGCGCTCCTAGTGGCCAGGGAATTTCATGCAGTCAAACATAAATTCAAATATTTTTTTGTCACATGCGCTGGATACAACATGTGTAGACTTTACCGTGAAATGCTTACTCTCTAAGCCCTTAACCAACAATGCAGTTCAAGAAATAGAGTTAATAAAATATTTAATAAATAAACAAAAGTTTTTTTTAAATCTATCAAAAGGTAATACAAGAAATGTACATAACAATCAAATAAAATACAATTTTAACGAGGCTATATACAGGGGGTGCCGGTGCTGAGTCAATGTGCGGGGGTACAGGTTTGTCGAGGTAATTTGTAAAGTGACTATGCATAGATGATAAACAGCGAGAAGCAGCAGTGTAAAAACAAAGACTTGACCCGAAAAAAATGTATGTAATCAATTTTCAAATAAGGCTGTAACGTAATAAAATGTGGAAAAGTGAAGGGGTCTGAATGCTTTCCGAATGCACTGTATATCAGATGTCTCAAAGAGTGCTGATCTAGGATCAGGTTCACCCAGTTCATTATCATCTATATGTCACGACTTCTACTGAAGGTAACTCCTCTCCCTGTTCGGGCGGCGCTCGGCGTCGCCAGTTTACTAGCCGCCACCAATTCCTTTTTCCTTTTCTGGCTGATTTGTCTGTGTTCCTTTTCACACCTGGTTTCATTTGCGTTTATTTCTGTGTGTATATAGGGCACCTGTTGCCTGCCTTAGTTTGTGCGGGATTAAGCTTGTGTGTATTTGCGCTCAATTATCTTTGATGTTTATTGTTTTCACTATTACCCACGTGTAGTTAAGTTTCGGAACTGAGTTGGTGGACTATATTGGTGGACTATATATACATTAAACATGCTTCTCAGAAATCCCTGCTCACCTGCGCCTGACTTCTACACCTCTCACCGAGACACACCTTATCACACTATAACCTTAATCAGCACTTGATACATACTGCCCCTGATCTCCCATAATGCAGCAGTGCAGTGTGTCCTGTACCTGACCTGAAGAAGGAGGTCCGAGGTGGTAGAGGGTGAGTGTGTGTGTGTTTGTGTGTGTAAGTAAGTAATATGTGTCTATCAGTGTCTCTGACCTGAAGAAGGAGTACTGTGGTCCGAGATGGTAGAGGGCAGGTGACAGCTCCATCTCTGGGAAGTGTTGCAGGTCGCTCTTGATGGAACCCAGACCCATGGCCAGGATGATGAACACGACAGGTAGAACCACCTGGGAGAAGAGACCCTTCCAGTCCCGTCTGGAGTGGTGAACCCTCTTCATCAACATAGCAGTTACCTGCTGCCAGGTCAGGGCCAGGCCGTGCACCGTAGACGAGCCCGTCAGACCTACAGGGCAACAAGGGTTGGTGTTATTATTAGTATAATTAGCATCTGTACCAAGGCTTACAGTAGTAAGAGGCTGGTGTGATACTATTACCAGACCAGACTAGGGCCCAACGGGAAAGAGGCATCTAAAATAGCTCAGAGGACAGGAAGAAATTGATAGAGTTTGTGGAGGCCTGCTATGCCATTAGGCACAATAACGTCGAAGTAAATATGTTTTATTCCTAGGACCAGGACTTTTTCCTGACTTTTTATTTTTCATTAACTGAATGAGAATAACTGGCCTGTATCAAGGACCCAGAGTTCTTCCTCCTGGTAAGGTACCAGCTAGCTGGTCAGTCTAGTCTAGGACGACAAAGAGCAGTGAAGTGGACGTGACTCACTGGCTTTGTCTCCGAAGATGGAGTTGTTCTGGAGGTCCTCTGGTAAACTGTCTCTGGAGGCAGACAGGTCTGGCATGGATTCAGACACAGAATATGGCTTATCTTCTGCAGGCTCTGTATCATCTTGGGTCAGCTGGAGGAACACCTGCACAGACCACAAAAAAACATAAACATGTCAATGGGTGTGAACTGTAATTGCATGTCATGTACATTATCTGAGTGTGTCTATCTCTGTATATGAAGTACACTGTATATGCATGAGTGCTGGTGTACTCTGTGAGTGCACACCACATTGATAAGCATCTGTGTATCTCTAACCTCCTCCAAGGTAGTGTCCGAGATGCCGTAGCAGCCCAGCTGTAGAAGGTCCAGGTTAGAGTCCAGGCTGGAGAGCAGGGAGCGGTAGGCCTCAGCATTAGAGGAGCTGAACGGGGGAAGGGAGTAGACCAGGTCTCCCATCTCAGCCTCCTTCAGACGAGCATCTGGCATGTAGGACTGGATGAACGTCTTGACCTCGACACCGTCAAACCTGGCCTGGGAGTCTGGGGCCTGGACCTAACAAGAGACCAGGGTGAGGAAGAAGAGGAGTGCTCATACAGTATGGCCTACATCAGGCCATTTTATTTACTATGTTTATTATGTTATTTATTTGACAGGGACAATACACATCAATTAACATTTATACACATTTTTTTATCTGTAGTCCCTGTGTTAGTTTTAAAACTTGATATAAGCATGTACAGTAGATGTCTTTTTTTGAATGTCTTATAATAAGGCTCATAAGTACCTTCTTGGTGAGTGTGAGGTTGTATCCCTGGGCCAGCTTATCTTTGAGGTAGAAGGGGGACCCGCAGCACTTGAGGCCTCCTCTCTCCAGGAAGGCTATACGGTCGCTCAACACCTCTGCCTCGTCCAGGTGATGGGTAGACAGGATGATGGTACGGTCTGAGAGAAGTTAAAGAGAGAGACACAAGGACACACACACACAGGCACACACAGGCAAGGATGCAAGGACACACACACACACACACCCGAACATACAGATGAATGCATGCACACACACACACACACACACAACAGGAAAAGAAAAGGACAAAGGAACACCAACATACAGATAAAGATACCCCACACGCAGAGACATGTGACAAACAACACAGAGACAAAAAGTATGAGCAATCCCATTCTGAACCTTTTCAGTTTTCCCTTCCCTCCCTGAGCAGCAGCTGTAAGTCACATCGACTGAGACAAACCCAACCAAGTAGCAGGCATGTCTGTGTGTGTTAAATAGCAGATTCCACACCCATACCGGTCCCTCTGCTCCCTCACTACAGATGCTGTGGGATCTCTTTTTCTCCACAGCTACACACACACACACAATACTGCTATGTGCACTTGGAGAAAATCTATTTCTGCTTCATTAACTGTAGAGAGAGAGAGAAGGCGGGGGGGGGGGCATTTGGGCTGTGAGACTCACCCTTCTTGTGCTTGATGACAATGTCCCAGATGGCGCGTCGGGAGCAGGGGTCGACCCCGGTGGTGGGCTCGTCCAGGACCACCAGACGAGAGCCCCCGATAAAGGCGATGGAGATGGACAGTTTCCTCTTCATTCCTCCAGACAGTGTCCCCACTCTCTTGTGTCGGTGGGCATACATGCCAGTCTCCTCCAGGATTCTGGGAAAGACAGTAGAAGGAAAAGACGTGTTACTGTATGTGGGAAACGTCAATTTGACTCAGAGCGTTTCAGTCATATTTAGTCACTACAATCTAAAAACAAATCTATGTGCAAAAGCAGTTCATCTTACATGGTTAATATGATGTAATTTAGAGATTTCTGGGGCGGATATGAATGTGATCTTGGTTCAGATTGTACTTTAGGTTGACTTGCTGTTAGACACAACAGCAGTGCGGTAAGTGACTACTCACTTGCGGACTTGCGCCTTCAGGTCATTCTGTGACCAGTGTGGTGCCTTGATCTGTCCGTATAGTAGCAGGTGCTCCTTGGTGGTCAGATGGTCAAAGTGGACATCATACTGCATGCACACACCCAGCTCCTGGCGAACGTCATCAATGTTAGTCTCCATGTCCTTCCCATACACCTCAATGGTACCAGAGGAGGGAGCGAACAAACCGGTGAGCAGAGACCTGGAAACAGAGACAATAATACATCACATAAACTTATGTTTTTCAATAGAGAAGACATTGTGAAAAAGCAATGAATAAATATATTCAGCAGGCCTAAATCCCTAACCCCAATGACATATTACAATGTGCCTAATAGATTATATCTGATTTAAAGAGAAGTAGAGAACAGATAGATCATTGTCAGAACTCACATGGTTGTGGTCTTGCCAGCTCCGTTGTGTCCCAGCAGTGCAGTGACTTGTCCCTCGTAGAATTTGACATTGAGGTTCTCTATGGCTGCTCTGTCCCCATAGGTCTTAGTCAGTCCATGGAGAGCCACGCCCACAGGAAGACCTGAGATCTCCTCTTTCATATGAGAGGGGAAGCCACCCTCAACTGAGAGAGAGAGAGAGAGAGAGAGAGAGAGAGAGAGAGAGAGAGAGAGAGAGAGATCAAAACATATTACGACACAGTCAGATCTCTTGATCTGTTAGCTGCAGCGAGCTGCTTTAGGAAGGCTGTTGTGTTGCAGTACTGTACCTTTGCTGTCCTTCTCATTGGGAAAGGCAGAGAGGTTATTCTTCATGATGTTGGAGAAGAGCAGTCCCCTATTGACATTCTCAGGGCCCTTGCTGCAGCAGCAGAAGAGACCAGTCCAGAATGAGGGCATCACAGGGAAGTACCAGGGTTTTGCAATGCCATACTTTCCTGATGGGCAAGTATATGATCAATAGAGGAAAAGCAATACATAATTTGCCATAGGGTTGGGGTCAATTCCATTTCAATTCAGTCAATTTAGGAAGTGAACTGACATGCCATGCAATTCCTCATTGCAGTGAGTTACATTGGCAATTGGAATTTCATTTCACTTCCTGAATTGACTGAATGGAAATGGAGCTGACCCCAACTGTTGAACAGTATTTGACTCTGTCTCCAGTCTAGTCTGGCTTGCTGTGTGTTTTTATTACTTGACGCTGTGTTGTGTGATTACCTGGGAAGACTATGCGAATGTAGGCTCCAATGATGAAGTAGCAAACTGAGTCGATGAGGAGAAGCCAACATAGCCAGCCGAAGGATGACGTGTCACCGGCCATGGGTGAGATATATTGGTTGCTCCACTGGATCCCTAGAGGAAGTAGAAAGTAGGAACATAAAAAGGTTTCAGTTAATTTGTTAAATCGCACTCTCTCCTCGTGGCTAGTATAGAGGCTGCTTTCTCCTCATGAGTTTGTTTTTTAAGCACCTTTGATGGCTTTGTGACACACACACACACCACACATTTACTAGCGTACGCATGCACACACGTACACACACAGACACACACACACGCAGACACATGCCTAGCACGCACACACACACAGACAGCCATCTTCCCAGCATGTCGTACCTTCTCCCTGGCTCTCATAGCGAGTGATGTATTGACTGGCATAGCTGAAACAGGTGGGGGCAAACAAACTCTGAGGGAAACAAGAGGCACGGATAAGGCATAACACAGGGACATCAATAAAAAAAAGTTCTGTATCAACCCCTATATCTCTCTCTGTTACTCTTCCTTCTCCTCTCTGTTTCTAGATCGTGATCTGTCTCCCTATCTCTCTTTTCTCCCTCTCCCTCAGCCCCTTCCCTCTCTTCCTCCTTCCCCCTCACCAGGGCGCTCTTGGTGGAGAACGATAGCGAACTCTCCAGTGTCATCACTATGATGAATGGGAAGAAGCTGATGACGTAGATGAGGGCGCCGCTCAACCCAGCGATGTTTGTCTTGTCAAAGAATGAGCTCACCAGGAAACTGATGGCCAGGATGCTGTAGAATATAAGAGAGGAGAATATTATGTCATATTTTTCAATAGAAATTGAAAAATGCCCATTCACATACAGACATACACACACACACCCAGGTTACCCTGCCACCCTGAGGTAGCCTACCTGAGTCCGTAGTCACTGAGGTAGAGGAAGAGCAGGAAGCCGTCACTGTGGGGCAGGACGCGCCCAGCCTTCAGGATGATGGTGAGGGTGATAATGGTAATGATAAGGAAGCATGCACTCTCTATGAACCAGGCGAAGAAGTGACTGATGGGATTGACCCCCATCATCTTCATGTACTGTGGAGGTCAAAAGGGAGGGGTTAGGAAATCAAACAATCAGAACTCATGACTCAAATACAGTATTTAGAATTTAATGAATGAATAGAATAATTAATTAATACATTTTAATGTCTTACCACCCAAAATATGTTTGTTTGAAAGAGACATCTACAGGAAATGACATAATTGCCAGGGGAGATGGTTGGCGGCTACTATACCTCATGAAGTCTGAGCTCTCTCTCATGAACCAGCTTCTTCACAAAGTTGGCGATGAACAGAACCCAGGCAATCATCAAGACCAGAGGAAATGCAAATGCAATGCTGTTCAGGTACCTGAGGAAGAGACATAACAGCTGTCAATCAATCAATCAATGTCACCGCCTAGCTACCAGCACTGGGACTGAGAAAGAAAGAAAAACAACATGTTCACTCACGTGCTAAAAATATGGATTGCAGTCATGCATACACACAATCACTCTCAGATGAACACATCATGATGAGCATGTATATAACACACACACAAACAAAAACAGTTCCCTAGAAAAAACAATAACAACGACAATGTCCTAACCTCATGTAATTCACTCAAAGCTTTTTTCCATAATCAGAGAGGGTATACCCTGATACATGGACCTTGTCAATGTTTATAATAATACAAGTAATATTTCAAAGTGATCGTATCGGGAATAATGTGTTGTTCCCTAATAAATCAATGCACCAGAGCTGCAGGGATCACCATGTCTACGTCCCAAATGGCACCCTATTTCCTTTATAGTACACTATTTTTAACCAGGGCCCATAGGCCCATTGAGTGAAAAATAGTGCACTATATAGGGAATATGGTGCCATTTGGGGCACAACTTATATCTCACACATGAATGGGAGGCAGCCAGGCAGGGAGAGCAGCTACGCTGCGTTTGTGAGATGAGATATCCATGTTGGCTTCAGAAGCACTCTCAGTAAGATGTAAACATAGACATTATGCTCAGCCATGATTTATGGCGAAGCGTGTACTGTATTGATGCAGGGGACATAGCTAGTAGTTTATGTGTAACTGATCGGAGGCTAGATGAGAGATGAGGGCGTTTTTTATTGTGGGTCTGCTCATCAACAGGAGGGGAGATAATGCGTGTGTGTGCATGTGTGTGTGTGTGTGTGTGTGTGTGTGTATGTGTGTGTGTGTGTGTGTGTGTGTGTGTGTGTGTGTGTGTGTGTGTGTGTGTGTGTGTGTGTGTGTGTGTGTGTGTGTGTGTGTGTGTGTCTGTGAGTGTGTGTGTGAGTGCACCAGCATTCACGTGTGCATGTTAGGCCTACTCACTCGTCCTTGAGGAAGCAGGGGTAAGGGAAGGCCTGTAGCTGGACGGCTGGCTCAGTGACCTGCTGTCCTGTCTGGGTCTCTGAGAGATGATGAGATAGACAGTAAAACATCACATCACATAATACATCATCACATAACATAGAACAGTGTTGTTTTCTCTTTTCTTAACAGCACTGATTTAGCTGACAGATGCAGGAATGTTTTTACTATGACCATGATATGGGTTGTGTCTTACCTACCTTACCTACCCTTACCTACCCTTAAAAAAAGGGTTCCAAAAAGGTTATTTGGCTGTCCCCATAGGACTCTTTTTAGTTCCAGATAGAACCATTTTTGGTTCCAGGTAGAACCCTTTTTAGTTCCTCGTAAAACCTTCTGTGGAAAGGGTTCTACAGTACATGGAACTCAAAAGGGTTCTACCTGGAACCAAAATGGTTCAGCCTAGAACCAAAAAGCATTCTTCAAAGGGTTCTCCTATGGGGACAGCCGAAGAATCCTGTTAGGTTCTAGATAGCACTATTTAAAAAAAAGAGTTTACCTTGGGTAAAAGCACTGTCTGTACTGTAAGTCACTCTGGATAAGAGCATCTGCTAAATCCCCAAAATGTAAATGTAAACATATCATCAACAACATAACGTTACCTATGATGGCCCTGTCGATGCTCTCCTGCAGGTATACAAAGCCTCGGTTGTAGCGCTGGGTCTTCAATGAGGAGATGTAGGGGTCCTTCACCCAGAAAGGGTTGCGGGAGCGGTCGGTCCGCATGGAGTTCTCGATGGACATGCGGATGGTGTAGTCCACCTTGGGAGGCAGCGCGGAGGAGGAGGAGTGTGAGGCGTCTCGCCGCTTCCTGTGTGAGTCGTCATCATCCTTGGGCAGCTTGAAGATGATACCTGCAGAAAGAGAAACAGATCACAAACTGCTATTTTATTTTTGACTACTTGAATATTATATTAAGTAAATGTATTGTTACAGAGAAATGATTTAATATAGGAATCAAGACGGCTGTAGGGCAAAATGTTAAAACACAAGGCATTTATTTTGAAATATAAAGGATAGACTAACTGGCATAGAGGTCTCTGGTCTGGGTGAGGTGTTCAGCCACGGTGTTGAGGTCCTCAGTAGAGTTGATGCCGTGGAAGCGGTCAAAGTTAATACAGGAGGACAGGTTCATCATCAGGTTGGACAGAGTGGTGATCTGGGTCACAATGTCCTTGTTTTTCTCCAGGAGGGTCGCTGTGCTAGCTAAGGGGAGAACACGGGTCTATTAGATATAATAAAAATACAAATAGAAAGATAAAGAAGATCTATAGCTAATAAAGTGGATAAATATCTTAAGACAGATTAAGATATTTAAGTAGTGAGAAGTGGACAGAGGGTCAGGGGGTCAGGAGGGAAGATGTATATTAAATACAAAGATAATATAAAACTAAAGAAAAAAAGATGCACATTATAAAGAATGTATGAATTAATGAAAACATGTATTGCTCCGAAGGGAATTTGAATGTAGAAGATATGTTAAGACACATTTTATTGGAATGTCTTAATTGAAGGCCTTGATATGTTTTAGATTTTACATAGAGATAACTACTGAAGAAGGGATAAGGGTTGTCTTGTATGTACCCATTTTCCAAAGTAAGACCTTCAAATACAAAACTCACAGAAGTTCTTGAGAGTATCCTTCATCTTGCTCACATCAATGTCTGTCTGCATCTCAATGAAATTCTGAACAAAGGAATTGCCAAGGGAATTCTAGGAGGGAGAAAGAAGTTGAGTAAAATAACATCCATATACAGTTGCTGAAACTTTCAGTTGCTGAAAAAACGTTCTAGTATTTTCCTCTACTTTCCTAGATAGATGGAATGTTCACCCTATTTGCTAGAGAGTGCACTACTTTTGAGCAGAACCCTTGTCAAAAGTAGTGCACTATATAGAGAATAAGGTGCCATTTGGGACACCGCCATGGATTCCAGAAAAAAAGCAGATAGAAGCTTATATAAACCCATTGTAGCTTTGAGAATAGCTGGTTCATACCTGGAGCATTGGCAGGGTTTGATTCAGTATCTTGGCTGAGTCCATAATGTAGGAAGAGGACTGGAGCCAATCCTGGGAGTACATCTTCAGGTTGGCAAACTGCTGCAACGTGGCATTGGACTGGAAGACAATACATACAGATGGTGATACAGTGTAGTGTAGTGTGTGTGTGTGTGCACATGTGTGTGTGTGTGCCAGTGCACATGTTTGTGTGTATTCATGGTTGTGTGTGTGTGTGTACCTTTTCTATGATGGCCCTAGTGAGTGGTGTGTCTGGGCTGTACAGGACCTGTCCCAGCAGCATGGGCTTGAGGAAGGCCCAGGCTATGGCTCCCCCAGTGGTGTTCACCATGTCCAGGTAGAAGTTCATACAGAAAGGAGCTGGCCAGGGGAAGAGAAGGTGCAGGTTATGAGATGTGTCAGTCCTACATTCTTATAGGAAAATGTCACAATTTTCAACCTCATATTAAATCATACTTAATAATAAAAAAAGATATTCATAATCTTGTTGTAACGATGTAATTTCAATTAGCTTTGAACACTGGGTCTATGCTTAAACCAAATAAGCAATGTGTGCTTATGTATGTAAAATGTATGTAACGGCTAGAGCAGCCTATTTTATTTATTCTTTATTTAACTCGGCAAGTCAGTTAAGAACAAATTCTTATTTACAATGACGGCCTAGGAACAGTGGGTTAACTGCCTTGTTCAGGGGCAGAACAACAGATTTCTACTTTGTCAGCTTGGGGATTCGATCTAGCAACCTTTCGTTTACTGGCCCAACACTCTAACCATGAGGCTACCTGCCACCCCAGGTAGCATAAAAGCCTACAACTTTTAATTCTCTAATAAATTATATCAATCAACAAATCAATCAACTAATCAACCATCTGCAAAGTGGGTTCCATACTGGCATTGCGAGGGATCTTGAACTTGCTGACCAGCTCCTCCATCCTGTGCTCCTGCTGTGTGGAGGGGTCTGTCTCAGTCATGATGGGCAGCTTGGAGATGCCAAACAGAGACATGATGCCATGGTTACACATGGCTCTGGACACAGTGGTAAATGTAGCTCTGCTGGACATTGTTCTGGTTTTACCATACACCATCTGGGGGTGGGAAAAGAAGAGAATTAGGAGGGATGAATGAGAGAGAGAGAGAGAGAGAGAGATACCCACAGCCAGACAGACCTGCAGCAATCCTTTCAGACACAGCCATTCACTACTATCTCAGTATGAGTAGAGCTCTATATCAGACTCAGCCATTCACTACTATCTCAGTATGAGTAGAGCTCTATATCAGACTCAGCCATTCACTACTATCTCAGTATGAGTAGAGCTCTATATCAGACTCAGCCATTCACTACTATCTCAGTATGATTAGAACTCTATATCAGACTCAGCCATTCACTACTATCTCAGTATGATTAGAACTCTATATCAGACTCAGCCATTCACTACTATCTCAGTATGATTAGAACTCTATATCAGACTCAGCCATTCACTACTATCTCAGTATGAGTATAGCTCTATATCAGACTCAGCCATTCACTACTATCTCAGTATGATTAGAACTCTATATCAGACTCAGCCATTCACTACTATCTCAGTATGAGTAGAGCTCTATATCAGACTCAGCCATTCACTACTATCTCAGTATGAGTAGAGCTCTATATCAGACTCAGCCATTCACTACTATCTCAGTATGAGTAGAGCTCTATATCAGACTCAGCCATTCACTACTATCTCAGTATGAGTAGAGCTCTATATCAGACTCAGCCATTCACTACTATCTCAGTATGATTAGAACTCTATATCAGACTCAGCCATTCACTACTATCTCAGTATGAGTAGAGCTCTATATCAGACTCAGCCATTCACTACTATCTCAGTATGAGTAGAGCTCTATATCAGACTCAGCCATTCACTACTATCTCAGTATGAGTAGAGCTCTATGTAATACTCCATAGATTCTCCATAAAGAAACACAATACTACTGTTCTATCTTATTCTGTGTTTGTCTCAGTATGAGCAGAAGGAGAGAAAGAAACAGGAAGACAGAGACAGGTAGACAGACTGCTAGCTACAATCCTCCCAGATTGCTGCAGCATCATGCTTCAATACTCACACTGCGGAACTCTGGGTCAGAGACCAGGTTGAGGTCTCGTATGGAGAACATGTAGTCCTGAAGGTGGGCGATGACAGGAAGCAGCTTGCCCATCATGTCCGTCAGGAACTTGACTATCTGCAGCATGAACCCCACTATGCTCTGCATCTCACTGGACAGCATCAGCTGTGGAGAGACATATGGAGGGACATTAGTATCACACATTAAACAGCAGAACCCTCTGTCATTAGGACTAGGCTGTAGACAGCAGAACCCTCTGTCATTAGAACTAGGCTGTAGACAGCTGAACCCTCTGTCACTAGAACTAGGCTGTAGACAGCTGAACCCTCTGTCATTAGGACTAGGCTGTAGACAGCTGAACCCTATGTCATTAGAACTAGGATGTAGACAGCTGAACCCTCTGTCATTAGGACTAGGCTGTAGACAGCTGAACCCTCTGTCATTAGAACTAGGCTGTAGACAGCTGAACCCTCTGTCATTAGGACTAGGCTGTAGACAGCTGAACCCTCTGTCATTAGGACTAGGCTGTAGACAGCTGAACCCTCTGTCATTAGGACTAGGCTGTAGACAGCTGAACCCTCTGTCATTAGGACTAGGCTGTAGACAGCTAAACTCTCTGACATCTGAGAGCCTGTAGACAGAATCCCCTTCGGTCTTACTGTCCTTAATTACATTACATGTCTACCTATCTCAGGGTTTCTTAACCCCGGTCCTGGTGATCCAAAGGGGTGCACATTTTTGTTTTTGCCCTAGCACTACACACCTAGCACTACACACCTAGCACTACAAACCTAGCACTACACACCTAGCACTACACACCTAGCACTCCACACCTAGCACTACAAACCTGATTCCACCAATCAACGCATCATCAAACCGTTGATTAATGGAATCAGACGTGTACTGCTAGTGATAAAACAAAAACGTGAACCAGTTTGGGTCCCCAGACGCACATATAGTCACAGAGAATCCCGATGTGTAACCTTTACATGACTTGCCCTGACACTGAGACATAACCATTCCTTACTCTGTAGACGACACTCTCCATGTGGACGTAGCAAGCCAACAGCACTATGAAGTTGTACTGTAAAACTGCAGATGGCAGGTTACACACATACCCTGTATATCATGTTCTCCATGTGGACGTAGCGAGCCACGATGACTACAAAGTTGTACCACTGGTTTATAGGCAGGTTGCAGAAGACCTGGAAGAGGAGCTGCTCTGTGCTATTCATCTGCAGGCTGGTTGGGTCCCTGCAGTGGTGCATGTTAGCCAGCCACGCTAGGATCTATAGAGGGGAGATAGAGATTGTGTATGGGTCAGATCACTAGATATAGTACTAGCTAGTAGCAAATTAGAAGAGTAAGAACATATGATGGAGAGAAAAGAGAGAGATTTTTCACTGCAGTGGTGCATGTTAGCCAGCCAGGCTAGGATCTACAGTAGACAGAGAGGTTGAAGACTGGTCTGACTTTCATGACAACATCTAAAAATGACGATTATATGATTTCTCTCTCTTTTAGAGAGATTCGTATTTAGTGTTATTGTTACACATCATATGGGCATCACAGCTGATCTGTGGCTTACAATAATCTGAAGTGAGCTCACCTGGAAGTTGCTGTTAGGCATGGTGGTCTCCATCAGCAGGTGGAGGATCTCAGGTGGGATGTCAGTGTAATGTTGGACCTCCAGAGCAAACGCTGTCTTGTTCCTCAAGAGCTCCGACATTTTCACCACACCTAGGAAATACAATACAATAGGTGACTGCAGAGAAAATACAGGAGGTTCAACACCTTGACCACACCTGTAGAAACCTTTTTTTACAAGTGACTGAAGAGAAAATACAGGATCTTGACCACACCTGGGAAACATAAAATATATATTTTACATGATATATTTATACGTTGGCCTCCCGAGTGGCACAGCGGTCTGTGCCACTCGGGAGGTACTGCACCACAGTGCTTTAGGCATCACTAAAGATCAGGGTTTGATCCCAGGCTGTGTCGCAGCCGGCCACGACTGGGAGACCCATGAGGTGGCGCACAATTGGACCAGCGTTGTCTGGGTTAGGGGAGGGTTTGGCTGGCCACATGCACACAGACACGGTGTTTCCTCTGACACATCGGAGTGACTGGCTTCTGGGTTAAGCGAGCATTGTGTCAAGAAGCAGCGCGGCTTGGCAGGGTCGTGTTTCAGAGGACGCATGGCTCTCGACCTTTGCCTCTACCAAGTCCGTATAGGAGTTGCAGGAATGGGACAAGACTGTAACTACCAATTGAGGAGAAAAAGGGGTAAAAAGCTACGATAGTCATTTACAACATTAACAAAGTCTACACAGTATTTCTGATCAATTTTATGTTATTTTAATGGACAAAAAATGTCATTTTCTTTCAAAAACAAGGACATTGCTAAGTGACCCCAAACTTTTGAACTGTAGTGTATATTTAGGCAATAAGGTCCAAGGGGGTGTGGTGTATGGCCAATATACCAGGGCTAAGGGCTGTTCTTATGCACAATGCAAACCCCCGAGGTACCTTATTGGGATTATAAACTGGTTACCAACGTAATTAGAGCAGTAAATGTTTTGTCATACGTGTGGTGTATGGTCTAATATACCACTGCTGTCAGTCAATCATCATTCAGAGCTCGAACCACCCAGGTTATAATTATATTTAAAGGTACATTATAAGTCATTCTAAAAGCAGTATGGGCTGCATGTTCAGAAGAGCAAAATACATTACATCAGCTTTACGCTTCATAGTATAATTAGGCAATTAGCTAACAAATGATCTAAGTGATTAGCTAATTAACCCTGAATTAATAAGCAATTAGCTCATTAATGACTTGGCTTATCGAGTGCAGTAATTGAAGTAATGGGGCAGTGGTGCCTGGAGTTGATCTAGTCTAGTGGTTAAGGCCACTGCCTCCAGCATGTATTGTCCCCCCTGCCTGCATGACATCGAATCCCGGCCTCATCATCCTTCTCACCTCTGTATCTCCCTTTAATTCATCTATCTATCTCCCCTTCATCCATGCCTGTCACCGTCAAAAACAACAATAAAATCCTAATAAATAAATGTTGAAAAGTAATTGGTATACCTGGAGAGGTCATGTTGATGTTGAGGGATTTCAGGCTGCTGATGTTCAGGCCAAGTGTCTGGGTGAGTGCAGAGGTCCTGTGTCACAAACATACACAGGCACATCACACACATGAACATTTGTCAACGATAACTTCCATTTACACAATATACCATTTTAGTTATTCATTTATTTTTAAGTCTACATGTCCTATAATGTCTCCATACCAGTTTATGTTGACATTGTAGGTGTTGGGGTCTCCTATGAAGGTTTCGAACAGAGCTTCAAACAGGTCAGAGCTGTCCTGAGCCAGACTCTGGGTCATTATATGGAAGGCCTGGAGAATGGGCATGGCAGTCTCACACAGGAACCCTGGGCCAAGAGACAGAGCCTGCATCACCTGCTGAATGGAGTCCATATCCTCCAGCGCACACACCTGCAACACAAGTTACACAAGTTAGTTTATTTGCAAGGTGTAATGAATAGGCCTACATTAAAAATCTTGCTCACTCACAAAGCAGAACGTGCAAGATGAGTCATATGGACTGTGAATTTTGTCAGTATAGAAGCCCAATGGTAGCAGTCAAAACACTGTAAATAAACCATGTTACTGTATGTGTGTGTGTCTTGTTGTAGAACACATGTAGCTCCTCGCTGTTGCAACAAATGTCTGTGTCTACCCTAGTCTTGGTGATGTTATGGTAGTCTAGACATTATTCCAGAGAGAATAGCCTCTGTATCCCTCTCGCCCTACAGATGAAAGTTTCATGAGAAGTACTGTGTTCTAACCTTAGAGGTCAGGTAGACCAGTATGTTGCTGAAGTTTCCATCTGACCAGCTGCCGCTGAAGAGTTCAGACCCTAACTGGATGGTCTGGAGTAGGAGGTGTAGGTTCACTTTGGAGGGAGGGAGAGAGGGAGGGAGGGAGAGGGAGAGAGATAGAACAAGGGAGAGAGAGAGAGTGTGGGAGGGAAAGGGAGGACAGTAGAGATGTGTTAAGGTGACATGGTAACACAGTGTCCCACAGGGCATCATTACCACCTCTATTTCAGGGTGGCTTCTCTGAACAGCAAGCAGCAAATGATGTGGGACCCTGCATACTACTGACGAGGCAAAGGGACCAACTTTCTACGTCTCAAATGGCACCCTATTCCTCACATAGTGCACTACTTAGTCTCTGGTCAAAGCAGTGAGACCTCAAGGCGAAACATCTAATTAAAACGAGACACGAACTACGGTGAATGGTAAATATTGGTGCACTGCATTAAAAACCCAGAAGAAAAGCGAGTGACTTAACATACTCTTTGAATCATTTAGGATCTCAGGGGTACTGCAGTGGAGAAAATAATAAAAAGGGTATGATCCTCAAGCCAGGATCATACCTCTGGGAAATGAAAGGGTTGTAGCTGAAGTAGCTGTGGTGCAGTTTTTCAAGTGACTATATTGCATATACAGAGATATAACCTTGTTACATGGCATTATAAAACAAGTACAGTAGCCAATTAAAATGTGGTCACATAGCTATTATATTTGTGTGTGTGTGTGTGGGGGGGGGGGTATTTAGTGATTGAATTCTTACTTGGCTAATGCGATTTAATAAGGTTTAATAAGGAGCAGAGTGTCTTTCTCTTGGATATGTGCCATATGCCTCCTGGCTTATCTGGAGTTCTAACAAAGCTCACATTATTAAGCCCATCCTATTGCACTGCCTGGTTTCAATATGAAATATGTCCATTAATAATGGTGTTTGGAATATGGCTACATTAAAAACACATTGTGAGCAGTGATGTATATAAACTCTGGATTGCTGATGCTATGTATTGGCCAATGAAAGGCTTTGAAGCAACCGGTCAGCCATATTGGCACTCCCCCAGAAGGAGCAGTCCTCCATAGGAATGGATGGAATCCTACAGTATTTTAATTGAATAGGAAAATATTACACGTATTTAAGTATATATTTTGATGTTGTAGTGGGGACAGTAACATTAGTACTTTCAAAAAATTATACTTTAAGGAAAATGTATATATTTTCATATACTTTTTGTATGTTTCGCTCACATAATTTACCAATAAGGCACAAGAGGCAGTGCTGCATCATGAATACAGTCACAGGTAAATGCCGTTGTTTGGATACCAACATATTAAAATTACAATAAATTACACATTTTCATCAAAACTTTCATCAAATTTCATTCTTCCACCTCAAGATATTGTCTGGACAAAAATGTGGTCGTTAGTTCTTTTGGTCATGTTGCTACAAACGCGACCCAGTTGTTAATTATTTTTCACAAAGTTGCTATGCAAAAGGACTGGTCGTCCGTTCTAAACAGAATGGTTGCTATGCAGGCTGGATAATGTTCTTGTCACTTGTCACCGACTTCAGATAACTCAGTCATGTCAAACATTGAAACTGGAATGACAGTCCACTTACTGCATTTTTGTTTGTTTGAGATATTTTCTATTGGTATTTACTTGGATATGTCCATGATAAAGACGTTGATACATACTATCTCTACAGTATGTATGGTACTACATAGATCGTTATTCAACAGTGGAACATTGTTTCCGATGTCAGACAGGCAGACAGAGAGACTTATATTAACCCCTGCTGTACGAAACTAAATGCTAGGTTGGAAGCAAGGAGAAATATTGTGCGAGTAGAGATAAATATAAGCGATGATTCGGACAGCATCATGAGCATGATATACTTATGGAGTGATCATTTTCAGATGGAACTGTTAGCAGGAATTGGTGTGTCTATGACGGCCAATACAGCATAGTGTGGAAAGCTGCTCGTCCAATCAGTATCCAGGATCCAAACAACCAGTTTTATAATATAACTTTAAAGTATGCATTAAGGTGTCGATAATATCATAAAATTGGCAAAAACAAATGTAGACATTTAAAAAATGCATTTCTATAGCTTCCAAAATATTTTTTACAATGGTGGGGTAGTGCCAAGATGGAGGCACGATGGCTTCAAAACAGCTCCCCCTTCAGTCATCTAGTGTATATAAATAATTGATTACACGGGATTCCTCAAGTAGGAGTTCCTAGTAGGAGTTCCAAGTAGGAGTTATATGAGGGTCAAATAGAGAGGCGGAGGGAAGGTCTGACTTTTGACTTCTGTATCAGAGGACACCTGACACGTGGGGCTGTAGAAATCAAATTATGCATATGAACATTTAACAGTGTGAAGACTGCATGTGGTTGTCTGTGAGGGTTAGGTCTGTAGGAGTCTAGAGGAGTCGCTATGCAATTAGACACAATGTGAGTAGGAGGACACCAGGGAAGATTGTCTGTGAAAGTTAGTAGGAGAACATACAGTTAGAGGCATTTTGGATGATTTTTTTTTTTTTCTAGAATGTTCTTATTTAAGGTCCATCTTCCCACTCTAAATCAACTAATATGGCAGCTTAAGGACTTTACACATTTTGGATATTATGATAACATTGTGCCACCAGTAGTAACACCAATGATGGTAAGACTAATGAGACATTGTAGGTTGTTGAGGATATTTTCTTAAATGGAGGCCAAAGATGCTCAAATCAAGGGTATGCTCAAATCAGGGGTATGCTAAAAACAAGGGTATGCTCAAATCAAGGGTATGCTCAAATCAAGGGTATGTTCAAATCAAGGGTATGCTCAAATCAAGGGTATGCTCAAATCAAGGGTATGCTCAAATCAAGGTTATTAACCCTTTAAAAATAATTGACTAAAGTGATATGATTAAAGATTTTGCTCACAATGTTATTTCCCTTCATTTACATTTAGTAACACCAAGTGACACTTTGGGTTTAGACACACCAAATTATCAATGGAATCCTCAAATTGATGACATTCTAAAAGGGTGTGATAAGCTAATCATTGTCTTTAACATAGACACCTCCCCCGATAACAGTTTGCCAATGACATATGGTATAACTGAGGGACAGGAATTATACTAGTAAATAAAATAGGTATTTTGATAGATTTGTTTGTTTTTAATAATCTATACAATATGATAAAGACTTTTGTTCACTTTCTAGCATTCATAATAGATAGATATCTCTAAATCCCCAAAATATGCCCAAAAATTGTAAAAAGGACTTGCATTAAGTTTTATAATTGATAAACAGCTCAATATTAACAAAAACATATATGATATGTAACTATTTGTCATTTTAAAGTGTTTTCATGGTTGCAAAGGCAAGGGACGCAAATGCTATGAACGACCCCACTACTTTTGACCAGAGCACTATGGCCCTTGGTCAGAAGTACTACTCTAAATAGGGAATAGGCCATTTGGGATGTTGGCTTAGTTAGAGGTATTCTAGGGTTAGAGGCTAGGATAATGGAAGAATGAAGAAAAGTAATCTTGTCCACTCAGCGGATTCCCGTCCATCAAACTAACGATGGAAACTAAATGTGATTTTTTTTTTGTCTTTGTAATGTCTTTCTGGAGCCAATCGGTCAGGTCTATAGTGAGACTTGTCTCCTTTATTTATTCTCCATTTAAACAACGTGAGTCCTATTGAGCAATACATCTAATTTCAAGGGAGTCCCGACTGAGCCATGAACCTCTGAACCACTAAGAGAGAAATGAAGAGGTAACTAGAAGAGTAAAGTAACTAGGCTTACCTTGTGATTCCGTGGCCAGGCCCATTGTGATATTCTTAATAAGGGGAGCATAGGGAAAGTCCTCGGGAACCCTGTTAGATATGTCTGTCAGAACAATTGACAACCTGTGGGAGTGGGCGGAAGACAAAAAACCATCATCATCAGCTGCTCCTCTCATTTCTGCAAGTAGTACTGTAAACTACAATTAGTTACATCTTTCATCATGGTTGTTATGCACATGATCCTCACAGACGAGATGATATTATTAGTAGATTATAATATTAAAGTAAATACCAAGTAACTGGAAAATACTGCTTCTGAGATAAAATAATAATAATAATAAATAATAAGTCATCAATGCTGAGATCTCTGAATGCTACAGCTGTGAGCACAAGCCATTGTCATGGGACAGACGGGAAACTTATTCAGCTTCATTAACCATTTATCTCCAAAGCAACAGCAAAACGTAGCCTGGTCCCAGACCTGTTTGTGCTTTATAGCCAACGTCTATGATCATGTTCATGCCAACGACCATAGAAATTGGCAGGACAGGACAAACAGATATGCAATCAGTCTAAAAACAGAAAACGAACTTGTGTGTCCAGTTGGTCTCGTTCATCATTAGCAGATGTCCAGTGTTCATCTTGGCTGCAGCCAATACCAGACGAGCCACGCTGGCCTCCATGCTAGTGTTTGCCAGGCCCAGGAGACCCTGAACGTTATGGAGAAGCAGCTGGGTGACATCAGCAGTCTGGGCCAGGGGGCCTCGGCCTGACTGTAACACCTGCAACATCTTCTGGATGGCATGTTCCAGGTCTCCTAAATGGTTAACACACACAAATATATTCATTTCTACAGTGCTAGTTTTAATGTAAGCATTCCTTCGAGGAGGAACAAGTATATATTGGTTAATTTGTTTGAATCAATACATTTAAAATGTTCAGCAAATGTTTTGCTTGATCTTAACTGTAAGTGCTCATCCATGGAGGAGATAATTATAGCTTGCCAGTACCTGACACAAAAGGGACCATACCCTTGTATCATAGTTCCCTGGTACAAAAGAAAAATGGAGAAACAATTACCTATGATACTGCCTGCTGTCTGCAGGCTGGGGTATGAAGACAGAGAGACCAGGAGACTCTGAACCGAGCTGGAGATGACAGCCATAGCGCCGGCTATGTCCCCAGTGGTGGTGGTGTAGTTGATAGCCATGGTGGTGATGTGCAAGATATGGAGGGAGACGTTGAAGTAGTGTTCACTGCCATCGGGCATCAGGGGTGCCACAGCCATGGCAGCCTGGTTGAGGGATGCCAACACGGAGGGTACGTGGACGGCTGATTGGGGCATTGATAAACCTTGCCACAGGCTGGTGGACACCTGGTGATGATGATGATGATGATGTTTATTAATTGTTCAAAAATCATTGTACAAATAGCAAGCCACAAGCTCAATTGCAAGAACAATTTACAACGTAATGATGCAATATGAAACATTACAAATATGGCTAACATATTTACTGTTGACCCACTTATGTATGCATTCATAAAGCACTTATAACAGCTACAAAAGACATTATAATATCTGTCAAAGGCAGTCACAAACATTACCTGTTGTGACACTCTAAACAGGACCTGGACCGTGGCACCAGCACTGTCCCCCTGGTACCCTGTTGGGGTGTTGGTTAGGTTGAGCATGGTAAGGATAGACATGGTGACCTGCTTGGAGATCCCCAGGAAGGATGGAGGGATCTGGGCCGTGTTGGAGACCCCAGAGAGGGCAGCGAGAAGGACCGACTCCAGAGGGAGAACGTATATCCTCTGGTCCTCAGGCAGAAAGGCCACCAGGGCAACGAACGTCTGATTGATCATTGCCTCTTTCTCGTGAGGGCTGCTGAAGTTGTGACTTGCAGCGGAGAGGTTGAACAGGGTATGAGTGGCTAAGGCACTGTTCAGGAAGAGAGGGTGAGTGGTGGACTGGATCGGCTTCCTGTCCGGAAGGGTCGTCTCCCTATCGGAGGCCAGGAGATGATCCAGTGAGGCAGAGAGCATGCTTGTAGCCTTCATCATGTTCTTCATGTCACGTGGGTGTGAAACCAGCAGTGCAAAGCCTTTCACCATCTGGCCAGAGGTGTTGAGGTACATCAGGCTGTCCGTGGGTAGGTAAGAGGTGAACACAGCAATGGTCTGGTCTAGAGCCATCATGTACGGAGCCAGACTCATGTAAGCTTCTGGTCTGGACAGAGAGCTGAGGATGTTCTGAATGATGGCATTGATTTGAGATGTAATATCAGAGACCTCTTCCAGGTTATCTGCCAGGATGTCGTTGAAGGCGGTGAGAAACTGAATGGTCATGTTGGATCCATTGTTGGGGCCACTGTAGATGATCCTTGCCACCTCAGCACTCAGCTGCCTAACCATATGCTCCACCCTCTGGGCGACTTGTAGTGGGGGATGCTGGGACAGTACCATGGCCATGTCCGCCATCTTGCCCAGGCCTGCTGACAACTTCTGTATCTTGGCCAAGTCCTCCATGATCCAGTCTTCATGGGCTATCTCCACGAACAGCTGGCTGTATGCCTGCCACTGTCTGGGGAGGGTGAGGTAGGAGAGGATGCCCAGGGCCACGTCGATGGGGTCGTCCAGAGGGGGGGGGACTGAGGGGCCCCATGTCATGGCTCCGGCCCTGGACATAGACCTGGAGACGTTCCCCATGGGTGGTAGTGATGGTGGTACCATGCCAATGTCCCTAGAGACCCCTTTGAGTACTACAGACAAGTCAGGGTTGCCGAAGAACATATGGGCAGTCTCCATGATGTCTGGCATGGTGGGTGGCATTGCCAGGGCCTGGAACAAGACAGGGTAGTCCAAGTAGAACAGATCAAGGAAGTCATCCATTGGCTCTTTCATTGGCTCCCTCCTCATCAATTCGCGGCGGACCCTCCTGGACACACCCTCATTGTGGTGGGGGGGACTCCTGCTCCGCCCGGTCATCTCGTCTTGTAATTGGCTCAGGTAGTAGTCCAGCGTGGTGAAGAGATCACTGGTCTGAGATACCTAAAAATTCAGAAAAAAAGGCCAGCACCTACTTGAATATGATTTGCAATTGAAGCTTTGTGTTTATTTTATTTAACTTATAATGACATCATATCTTAATTAACCACATGCATGTGTCTGGGATACCTGTCTGAGCATGATGATGACGTGCTCTACTAGCTCCATGGACATCTCAGAGATGGGAAGGAACGGGACACTCATCTGTCTCAAAGTGGATAAGAAGGCCTTCACCACCTCGTACATCCTGGGCAGAGCCTGGGTTACCAGATCCAACCCGGAGGCGGTAGAGGACCCCCACCAGCCGCTGAACTCAATGGCCTTCTCCAGGATGAGGTTTGTTGTGTTGACAGATAGGAACTGCTCCATGACGCCGTAGACCATAGGCCAGTCTCCCAGCAACTGTACACGGACCAGCTCCCTGATCATATCTTTCAGCAGCTTGTTGATTGACCCTCCGTCTGGCCTGGAGAAGATGTTCTCTGTGAATGGATGAATGGATTTCAATTTCTGTCTTGTAACATTCATGTGACCAATCGTTTATGTGATAATTAGACACCATCTGAAATGACATAACAGTGCAAAGTTGTACCTGTGAGTAAGGCCTGGATGGAGTCCTGGGTGAGATTAGACCCGGTGAGGAGCATCTCTAGGGCTTCCATCAGGAGGTGCTGGGCAGATGTGGCATTCTGCAATAGAATAGAATAGAATAGAATATCGTCCATTTGGTGAAAACTGAAATTCCGCTTCTGCCTTTTCCCAACACCCCCAGACAGACACACACACACACACACACACTCTCTCTCTCTCTCACACACACACACACAAATGTTGAGAGGCACAGGGGTCAGCAACCACCGGGTGCCTGGAGAGCACTTCTGGGTTAAGTGATTGCCTTGATCAATGGCACAAGGGAAGAAGATGGCACAGCACCTGGAGGAGCTGGCTGTAGACCATGGTGTAGTTGATAGTCATTTCCATGGCTTGGAGGTAGGGACGCATCCACAGGTCCAGGTCCTCGGTGAAGTTCATGCCTGTCAGGAGGATCTCCATGGCTTCCATGAACACATGCTGGGCGGAGGTGGAGTTCTGAAATAGAATAGAATAGTTTACGCACACACACACACACACACACACACACACACATTGAGTGGAGATTGTAAGATACCTGGAGTAGATGGCTATTCTCCAGAGTGTAGTTTAGGGTCATCTCTACAGCCAGGAGGTAGGGTCTCATCCATGGGTTGTCCATGGCCAGGGCATCCAGCTGATCCAAGGCCATACTAAGATCCTGAGTACTGGGGAGGACAAGACACATGGATTAGGACCAATGACTGTAAACTAATCATTTACAACAAGAATATACAGATCTGTATGTTTAAGGTTATGACTGTGAGTGAGGACAATAGGAAGCGGTTTCCAAGCTCGATGGAGAATATGTGTTCGGGAAACAGGCCCTATGTGTTAAAGACATAGATCAATTTAATGCTTTCACAGATATTGTAATTTCATACATGCAGGATAGAAATGCTACTTATGTGTCAGTGAAACTACTCTCCCATTAGTGAAATAGCAGCAAGAGATATGTTGGTGTCAGAAACAAAGAATAGAATAGCATATAGCTAAAGTTGGATAGCCTGTGGTTAAATTGAAACAGAATGTATTTACTGCATGCTTTCATGTACTGCAACTGCTACACTTTTCCCCTACATAAAATAATAATGAGTCAGTGATACCATTATTTCTTAATCTGGATTGAATATAATCATAATTCATCATCATCATCATATTTTTTGGGGGGTACTTATTCATAATTTTGGGATATAATTTAGGCCGTGGTATAAGATTGTTTCTTTCTTTGGGATATTTCCATTACAGTGGTCAGTGATCTACGACTCTCGCCGTCAAACTTGGTCTACATCCCAGATGGCACCCTATTCCCTTCATAGAGCGATATCACATTGGGCCCTGGTCAAAAGTAGTGCATTATATAGGGAATAGGGTGCCATTTGGGATGCAATCGTGATTGATTCCATGAGATATGTATAATGTGATTCTTATCAGCACTGAGTTCATTATTACAGAAAACAAAATCAATTAAAGAGGAAAAGAGACTCAGATAACTGAATAATAGTTAGACATCACTATCTGCGCACACACACACGCACGCACGCACGCACGCACGCACGCACGCACGCACGCACGCACACACACACACACACACACACACACACACACACACACACACACACACACACACACACACACACACACACACACACGATCTGTGTTCAGGTAAAGAGTCAAACTACAAACTAAACTAATGCACATTTGATTGTTCCAAATTCTCTTATGTAATTTAGGAAGGAATCTATATTGGTTTGCCTCTGGTTTGTGCGTGTAGGTGATAAAATTACTGTGATTTGTGTCTTTATTGGTTATTTAATTCTCTCTCTAACCCTCTGAGATAAACATTTTATTCTGCCTAATGCTTTTCCCCTCGTCCTTCTCGATGTCTTGTATTTGAGCACTCCCAGGGCCCATATTCACAAAGTGTGTCAGAGAAGAAGGGCCGTTCTAGGATCAGTTTTGCCTTCCAGATCATAATGAATATGATTATATGGACAGAGCGAACCTGATCCTAGCTCAGCACTCCTACTCTGGGATGCTTTTTGAATACAGTCAGAGAAACAGCTTATAAACAGCTTATAAAGCAAACAGGGTGTGTCAATCGGGTATACTGAGAAAGGCAGAATACACAAAAACACAAAGCAGCACCGGAGATGACTTGCACTCTTCCTCTGACTGTCAAAGTTTACCTTGTGGTGACCCAAAACAACCATTAGTGGCACATAGAAACAAAGTCATGCCAAAGTTGTGCGAAGGTCTGGTCAGGTAAGTATTTGTCACTGTTATACCCTTTTTACACTATTGTTCTGACCCAAACCGTCCTATACTGATATTTTCATTTCACATTGTCCTTTCCAGCCACTACCATATGGTGGATACGTAACCAGGCCATTGCAGTACAGCTCAGCTCAGTCATGTGAAAGGGGCATTAGTGTTTTGGTTGTTAACTAATATATAATAATAATATTTAGCAGACACTTTTGGGTGTCCCCAGGGGAATTGAACCTGCAGAACTTGGGATTGCAAGTGCCATGCTATGCCAACTGAGCCAAACAGGACTCACCTCTGGCTCAGGTGTAGTTGGAGAAACTGTGTGTTCCAGTGAGCCTGGTCCTCGGTGGTCATATTTAGTCCCCGTAGCTGGCATAATGTGTTGGACAGCATTGTACCAAGCTGCTCAGTAACTATTGTGCGGTTAACCTGGACCCAGTAGAATGAACGCAGAGCTGCCACCATCATAGTTGCTGTAGTGTCCACTGATACTGTCCCATGCCCCATCCCCATGCCCTGGGAAGAGAACACAACAGAAGACAACAGGCAAAGGAGCTATGTCAGTAACATAGCAGCAGAGTTTACTAGGTGCTACCACAGTGCCCTCTAGTGGGGAAGTTTTACAAACTGAAATCCTAGTGATGTGTGATTACTACTACTCACGGTCATGTTTGGATTGGCATAGACATAGTTGGACGCAGCATCGGCCTCCATGACTGGTAGCAGGCTGATGTTACACCACAAACCCAGGCTGGCCTCACTCAGCCCAGCCGCCTCTCTAACTGGCTCCCAGGCTTTCAGGACCTGCCTGCACTCCAAGGTCTTACTCCTATTAGCAGCCTTATGATGGGTGAAAATGAAAAACAGCAACAAGGAAGAACAGTGAATTATGTTTTCTACTTAATTGTGAAATGGACTCATTCTTCTCCACAAGCAGTACCAGTAAAGGAAAGGGCAGAAGATTCACACCGTCATCAGTGATAGTATGGTGACTTCAACATTGTCTCATACATACAATGGGGGATCAAATATCGGCCTTCTTTATTCTGGACAGTCAACAGATTCTCTCTCGGGTAAACGCACAACAATACAGTATATCATATGAAGGGTAAGAACAGACGATAAAGTAAGACGGTCAACGTGTATGGCCTCCCTATTTATGTTGAAACACTTTGTTTTATTGTATAAATATGTATGACATGACTAAGAGTCTGGTCACATGAAAGGTGATCTATTGAGAATGAATCATAAAACTTACTAAAACTAAACTCAATGGTGTAGTTTTTCCTTGTCTCTTTTCCTTGTTGAATCATCCACAACTTGAAAGGAAGTTGGGGAGCTGTGACCTATTCTCTTTCTATTCATCTTTTATTGTACCTTATTGTCCAAGCTTGGGCGTGGGCTGGAATCTCAGGGGGGAACTTTGTCCTGATTCACATTTACCCTTTTCACACTGTCGTACCAACTCAAACTAAACTGTGCTGGCTCTGATATTTTGTTTAAATTTGTCCTTTTCGGCATGGTTCCAGCATCTATGGTGGATGTGTAACCTGGCCCGCTCAGTACTGCTTAGTTTTGTTTGGCTGGATTTGGCTAGGTAATGTGAAAAGACCTATTGTGATTACATCTCCCTCCTGATTCTTAAGGTTGTGAAACTGTTCTAGACAACTTTTTTAGGCAATATTGACAGGTAAGGGGCTGCCATGAGATGGGATATGAGATACTGGGGCAATCAGTTTTGGCAACGGTAAACTGAATTTTTTTTTTTTAACTGAACACAATGATCTTGGGCCACCGTTCAGATAGCAAAGGTGAGTCTTTGCTCATTGTGTTGTCATTAAGAACATCTCTGAACCAGATAAAAAAAAAGTATATTTGTGACCATTCCTGAGACTGTTCTCTCAGGGACAGATATCTAAACAGACAAACAATAGCCTACCCAAGTCAGGACTAACGTTTAAAACACGAGGAGCCTATTGTCTTTCAACAGCAGCATAGCTTGAGGTATTTAGTTTCCCTTCCACTGAAGCCATCAAGCCGGTAAGTTCTTTAACAATTGAACATGAATTCATGAAATTGGCTCATGTTATTTATTGTGAAGAGCATGACATTCCTAGTGAGCACTGAGGACATTGTGTTACCAACCACGTAACCTAGTAAATGTCACGAAGAGGGTGAAAACCAGCAGTTGTCAGTAAGGCAGAAAGAAGAAAACAGAGAGAATGCAGCCAGTGCTCTGACCAAACCTGTATGGCAGCTTCCACAGTGAGCTCGATGGCAGGGATCATTCCCTCAGACACGTCAGCCATGTTGAAATCACTGCCATTCACAGCTTGTACCAACTCTGACATCAGGACAGCCAGTGGCTTCTGGAAACTCAAGATGAATGCTGGGAAAGAGAGCGAAAGGGGGGTTGGCAGAGAGAGAGAGAGAGAGAGAGAGAAAGAGAGTTTTACAATGGGACACTTATGGGAACATTTGTGAGCAACTAAGATAAGTATTTGTATAAATAACTTTCAATGCTAGGCAACAGTTCACTAAATCCCTAACTTGTGTATCTAATGTACTGTATGGCTAATGTACGGAATTACTAGCAATCTGTGGTACAAAGGAAACAACAGTGCTGTCAGGGGTGTATGGAAATAAAGGTGTATGGAAAGCTGCCTCTCAGTCTCACCTGTCTCAGCCTGCATATTGTTGACCAAGGCTCCCATGACTTGGCTCATCACAGAAACAGCAGGGGGAACAGAGTCCCACACCGGGGTGTCCCTGAGGGTCGACAGGAGGGCCCCAATCATACCCTCCAACCTGACAACACAGGGAAGCACTTGGTTTAGAAACTTTACAACCAACATAATATAGCTAACTTAAAACTATCACTATATACACATAACAGGCTATTATGTTGTGGCCCTCATTACTATAAAATAAAATATAATACTATACTACCAAAACAAACATGATAATGTTCTCCCCACTGACTAAAATATAATACTATACTACCCAAACAAACATGATAATGTTCTCCCCACTGACTAAAATATAATACTATACTACCCAAACAAACATGATAATGTTCTCCCCACTGACTAAAATATAATACTATACTACCCAAACAAACATGATAATGTTCTCCCCACTGACTAAAATATAATACTACCAAAACAAACATGATAATGTTCTCCCCACTGACTAAAATATAATACTACCAAAACAAACATGATAATGTTCTCCCCACTGACTAAAATATAATACTATATTTTATTTAACTAGGCAAGTCAATTAAGAGCAAATTATTATTCACAATGACAGCCTACCCCAGCCAAACCTAGACGACGCTGAGCCAATTGTGCACCGCCCTATGGGACTCACAATCACGGCCGGATGTGAAACAGCCTGGATTCAAACTAAGGAATGTAGTGACACCTCTTGCACTGAGATGCAGTGCGCCACTCGGGAACCCAAGCATGCTATACTATACTATCTTACTATAGTTAAAACACCATGGTAATTCTCTTCCCTCTCACTATCTAACCAGATAACACTTTCGTCCTTGTACGAATGACCCCTGACCCCTGAACCTACTTATCCCAGCTGCTTTGGTTAGCCTGCTGAGTGAGGATCTGTATCAACACAGGGAGTATGTCAGGGAGCATCTCAGGAGAAGGCAGAGTGAAAGGCATGATACCCTGCTGCCCAATGATGAGGGGTAGCACAGAGTTTAGGAGACCAGTCATCTGAAAGGATACAAAAATATCACGTTGCTAGTGTTCTCCATTGGACAACTATTAACAACAGCTCCATTTATTAAGGCATGGTTATTAGACATAATATGTGTCATTGGAAATTGCCTTCATTGTTAGTCTTCTCCAATTATGAAGTATTCAATTGTTCATTGGAAATTAGACAGAAGGAAAGATTGATTAACTGAAATTATTATTGGAATTGTCCACATCATGAGCTACTGTGACTCTTGAATGTCAGTGAGACAGCTCAATCTTTGTATTTTTTAATTTTTTATTTAACCTTCATTTAACTAGGCAAGTCAGTAACCCATTGAGGAAAAACACTGGCACATATTTTAAACTGTAAACTGGACAAACCACAAAATATACAATCTTGATATCTGCATTGGATAGCATTTTGTGCTTTGGCATGTTGTTGACTGCCTGAGGTGTATGTCATACAACTGACAAGCCTTCAGCACATGTATAAAGATGACTTTGCAGAACTGTCGTAGAAGGAATTAGATTACAGATTTTTTTAACCTTTATTTAACTAGGCAAGTCAATTAAGAACAAATTCTTATTTTCAATGACGGCCTAGGAACAGTGGGTTAACTGCCTTGTTCAGTGAAAGAACAACAGCTCGGGGATTCTCGGGGATTCAAACTTGCAACCTTTTGGTTACTAGCCCAACGCTCTAACCACGAGGCTACCCTGCCACCCCATTTCACTGATAATAAACGCAAAGGTGTAATATATTATGCCTTACCTGACCAGCAATTTCTGCAAGATTTTCAGCAGTCATATCATTACCAATGTTAGCCCATAGACTCATGTTGCTCCAAGGGCCCATGTTGTTACCTGTTGATGATAATAATGTTACAATTATGAAAAATGACAGCATATCGATAGTTATTAACATAACAACTGTAGCCAACAATCAAACAAATTGATAGCTTCTGTTAGCTAACTTAATTGTTTTCCAAGAAGACACAGATTCTGACAGTGAGACAGATAGATGTACAATATATTTTGCCATGTTGATTTCTGGCCACTGTTAATATACAGATACAGTCATTTTTTCCTGGAGGACACAAACTCTGACTTTGGCATGTCAATAAACTGTGCTTAAAGTGTCTGGCTGAGATCCTGGTAGGGTTATTTAATAATGAAGTGTATGGTGCCAGCAGTACTATATCACAGGCCATTAGGACAGTAGACGCACTGTCCCAAATTGCCACCTTTCCCTATATAGTGCACTACCCTATGGTCCCTGGTCAAATGTAGCGCACTACTGTATGTAGGGAATAGGGTGCCATTTGGGACGAAGTCCTACAGTGATATTGAGGATCTGTTATAGGCAACTTGCCTTGGCTTTGGCTGGAGTCCAGGATGACATGAGTGATGTTGATGATGACAGAGAGATAGACCTCGGCACTGCTGTCAGGGGCCAGGAGGCCCTGGACCATCTTCAGCTCGTTCACAATGCTGAGAGGAAAGAAAATGTCATTGTTATCGTTATGTTATCGTTTATCGTCATCAGCAGCACCAAAAGTAGCAGCATCATTGTCATCATCTTCACTGTGAGGGGAGGGAGTAACAAAACAACCTGATGATAATATTTTTTGTCATCATCAACAGCATCATCCTAAAAAACACTGACGTCTTCTGATTTTCAGTGAGCATTTAGAATCAGTAAGGTTACATCCCGAATAGCACCATATTATCTCGGGAACTTCTTTTGACCAGGATCCACGCACAGCACTACTGCCATTTGTGACGCAACCTAAAATACATTAATATTGACAGTCCACACACAGTACAACTCACATCTCATTCCACTTATCAGGCCCGCCCGGTCTGGAGACTGTCTCAAGGTAGGTGCTAATGAACCTGAACCCTGGCAACAGATACCCAACAGCCTCCTGGGGGACCAGCAATCTAACCACGCCCTCCACCCTCCTGACAATCTCCATGGTGATGTTGAGTGACTGGGCGTTGCTCATGTTAGGTCTGAATGCCAGCTGGAGGGCATCCTGAAGAATAATCTGGACCTCTTCACCCTGTAGAATATCCTGGATCTCTGCAGTGCCATTCTGTGGTGTGAGGCCCATGGTGAAGCCACTCAGGACAGAGCTGGCAGCATCCATGAATGCCTGGATGAACTGGTCACTACCCAGACCTCCTTCCTGACTGGCCACCAACAGAACCTGAAAGGATAGGAGAGGAAAGGAGAGGAACGGAGAGGAGAATTATTATTTTTTAAATAGAAGAAAAGGGAGAAGATAAGAGAAGAGAAGAAAATAGGAGATACCAGATTTTGTGTTAGAAATCCCCAAGTGGAAATTCGTTTGTTTGTCATACTACAGCCATAGGGTCTGTAATCCTAATTTAAAAGTATCAATTTGAACTTTGTATCCCATTGACAGTTCAAATTCACCCCATAGTAAAATATTTTCAAATACTGTCAACACTCAATGGGATTACCTGTGTAAAATGAAATTACCTGGTTGAGAGCCTGGATGATGTGTTGGATGGCTGTGAGGTAGGCCTGTTGCTCTGGGGTGAGGAGAGAGCCAAGAGTCCTGAGAAGTTGCTGGAGGTCCATCCCAGGAGTAGTCACGTTCATCATCCCACCGCTTATGTTCCAATGCAGCATATTGGTCAGGACCTGGGTCACACGGGGCTGTCTCAGCCAATCTTGTGTCAGGTTGAGGTACTCCCTGATCTGGATTTCGACCTTGCTTAACAAGCTGTGGTTTAGCCAGTTTATGTTCCCGAAACAGTTCTGCAAAACCTCTTGGCAAGCAATGTTTAACTTTAACAGGTTCAGGTTTTCATTGAGTATCCTGATGACCGATTGGCCGATTTTACTCACATCTGTTCCATTGATGGGGTATTGGATACTTCTCATCAAATACTCAACCTCTTTACTAACAAAGATGGTGAATTCTGTCTGAGAGAGTTGGAGAGCCAGCTGCATCTCTGCGATACGGAAGAAAGGGTCAAGGATTTCTGAGAAGGCACTGGTGCTGGTTTCATTCTCTAGGTTCCTCAGGTACCACTGTGCTATCTCTAAATACACCTTCTGTGCGTAATTTGGATCCTGCATAAGTGGATCAGTGGAATTGAGTGAGTAGACTGGAGACTGTCCAGAGGCGGCGAGTTCGATCAAACCCTCAAGCACAGTGAGTTCATTATTGATCAGGGTTTCGGCCTCATTAATCAAGCTGTAGTTTAGCCAATTGTTCCCCATAACCGCTTGGTAAGCAATGTTTAACATGAACAGGTCCAGGTTACCCTTGAGTATCCCAATGACCGATTGGCCGATTTTACTCACGTCTGTCCCGTTGATAGGGTATTGGATACTTCTCATCAAATACTCAACCTCTTTACTAACAAAGATAGTAAATTCAGTCTGAGAGAGTTGGAGAGACAGCTGCATCTCTGCCATATGGAAGAAAGGGTCCAGGAGTTCTGAGAAGGTACTGGTTCTGGTCACATTCTCTAGCTTCCTCAGGTACCACTGTGCTATCTCCAAATACACCTTCTGTACATTACCCGAGTCCTGCATCAGTGGGTCAGTGGAATTGTGTGAGTAGACTGGAGACTGTCCAGATGCGAACAGTTTTATTAAACCCTCAAGGACATGGAACTCGTTACTGATCAGCTCCACAGACTCCAGGTTGAGATGCTGTAGATTCTCTCTGATGCTGGCTATGGTATCTGTAATAGCCTCAGTTGTTGGTATGAGTGGGGTTGGGCCAGAGCTGGCGGCAAGGCCGATACTCACAGAGTGGTTGACCAGGATGGGGAGGAGGGAGATTAGCGCTGTGCAGTTGCACTGGCATCCTGGAGGTATAGGCAGAGCCAGGATAAAATCAGTGACCTTCTCACTCAGCTCCAGTGCACACTGAGCCAGGCTGATGGGATTGTTGGGCTGGGGCTCCAGGCATTGTTGCACGTTGATGACGCCCATGATGCTAGCCAGGAGAGCTGGTGCGTTGGTTGCGCCGGCCAGGGCAGCCATCTTCTCCAGCTCCCCCAGGGTAAGGTTGGATTGTAGCATAGCTTGCTGGAGAGAGGATACGCTGATGTTGGGAGTCGATGTAATCTGCTGGAGGAAGAAGGCAGTCTGGTCCACGGTCTTGAGGACAGACTCTGGCGTGACGGACTTATTGTTAGACATGTCGGTATCGTGCCAGGCGAAGAGCAGAGTAAGCAGGTTGACAGTCACTTTCATGGACTCCTGGCTTAGCATGCTGGGTTTAGCTTGGCCGCCACTGAACGTGTGGTCCCCACTAGCTGCCAGGATCTGGAGCACCTGTAATAATAACAATAATAATACAAATAATAATACATTGGATTTAAAATGCCTTTAAAAAAAAAAGAAGGACAATGGATAGCAAAACAAATACAAAACAAACCTGTGGGACCTCAGCCGTGCAGTCCTGACCTGCCGCTGTACATGACACCAAGCTCTCCATCACAGCCTGGAAGTGGCTGACCATCCCAAGGTACTGCTGTTGGAGCTGTAGAGGTAGTAGGGCCGAGAGTCTCTGTAGCAGGGTCTGTAGGGCAGCCTGATCCCCAGCCTGGCTAAGCTGCTGGACGTACAGGAGCTGGAAGAGGTCCACCACAGCCAAATGGAGGTCTGTCACCTGAGCTGTGGTGAGGTTCCCATCTGGAAGCAAGAGCTGCTCATATCTGCGTAGCTGTAGACTCGAGACCAGCAACTCCTGTAGTTGGATCACGTACCCCAGGAGAATGGGCGTTGAGTCGCCGTTAGGAGCATCCAGCACAGTCTTCAGCTGCTCCATGGCCCGCAGGATGTTGTCTGCTATGCCCGCTGAGCTCTGGTTGGTGAGAGGATTGAGCAGCTGTCTGAGGAAGGCCAGGGAGGTAGAGTTGAAAGAGCCAGAGTAGGTGATCAGAGCATCTCCCATGCTGAGAGAGAGAGGCAGGGTCAGGTTTCCCTGAGCTACTGAGAGCCACTGCATTAGCAGAGCCTCCACCCCGGCCAGGTCTGGCATGTTGGCGTTCTCGACAGGGAGCCCGGTAACGAGATGCCGGGTGTCCTTGGCCACCTGAGAAATTTTCATTGACTTTATTATTATTACATATTATGATATTTTTGGGGTGTTTTAATGATTCTGGTTCTGGTTCTGAATCATTAATCATATCTACAGTTTCACATCTACAAAACATTGATCTTGAATAAATAATACAATTGCAAAATACTATACGGTGTTGTTTCCCGGACACAGATTAAATTTAGTCCTGGTCTAAAAATCATGCTCTATAAAGAATCTCCTTTGAAAATGCTTTCTAGTCCAGAACTAGGCTTAATCTCTGTCTAATGTTTTTGGCTACCTTCAGGGCAATGGCCATCACAGATGAAGCATTGGGAGCCTGGAATCCACCTCCCTGGGTCCACAGGGCTTCCAGAGGCTTCAGACCCAGGGCCTCTAACATCTCCCCCAGGAGAGAGAGGGGCAGCTCAGAGTTGGTGCTAAACTGTTCCAGGGACATGAGGTTGGAGACCAGCGTGATGTCCTTGTTCAGGATGGTGATCAAGTTCTCCAGGAGGGCTGGGATGGAGCCGTCCCCTAGGACTAGGTCGGACCTGAGGAGCTGGGTGACCGCGCCTGTGGCAATGTTTCCATAGAGAGCCTGGAGGAAAGACAAGGAGCCCTGGACATGCCTGTGGAAAAGAGAACAAAAATATTTGTTATCTCCTCACTTGGCACCAAACACATGCCTCATAATCAACTAGAAAAGGTACATTTACATCTAATAAACCACTAATCAAAATCAATAACAAATCATTTGTTTTAATAATAATCTACTAGTCTATATGTTGTAATAATAATCTAGTCATAAAAAATATGATCAATTGACAACAACAAAACAGATCAATGAGAGCGCATCACTAAGAAGTAAGTGTGAATCGGAGTCATTACACTGTGAGGAACAATTAGACACAATGTGAGCAGGAGAAGTAAAGACACCAGGGGAGACAGTCTGTGGCAGAAGTGACGTTACAGTAGTTAGATAACACTTTACTTAGAGACACGGTATGCATCCCAAATGGCACCCTATTCCCTATATCGCGCACTGCTTTTGAAAAGAGCCCAATGGGCCCTGGTCAAAAGTAGTGCACTAAGTAGGGAAAATGGTGCCATTCTGGAAACAGCCTAAACCATAAACTCCACACCTATGGCCAGGCTCTATCCTTCTCTGCCCTATGAGATTACTTACCTAAGTAATACAGCAGGATTAGCAGAAAACTCCTGTACCAGAGCAGCGGTGGTTGGGATAAACTGCTGCCAGGTAAACCCAGTATTGCAGATATAGGCGTATGTGGTAGAATCAACAGTACCTGTTATGATATATATCATATATTGTTTTAAAATAGATAGAGCTCATGAGTGGAACAGACAGAACCTGTGTCCAAAATAGCAACCTATGTAGTGCATTACTTCTGACCAGGGGGCTCTGGTCAAAAGAAGTGCACTCTATAGCGAATAGGGTGCCATTTGGGACAAACCGTTTATCTTGTCATTATGTATCTTTGTCACAGAGCTACTGCTCAGCATTGATGACAACACTGACTGAAACCCTACAGGCGGTCTACTTGTATATCAAGCTGCCTCACCTTACAAAAACAGGTAATAGGCTCCTGCCCTATGGTCCATACTGGCTTGGACAAGGCATATAGTACCTTTGGAAAGTATTCAGACCCCTTGACTTTATCCACATTTTGTTACGTTACAGCCTTATTCTAAAATATATATTTTTTTCTCCCCCTATCAACAAACACACAATACCCCATAATGACAAAGCGAAAAACAGATTTTTTAAAACATTTTTGCTAATTTATAAAAAATAAAAAAACAGAAATACCTAAGTATTCAGACCATTTGCTTTGAGACTTGACATTGAGCTCAGGGGAATCGTGCTTCTGTTGATCATCCTTGAGATGTTTCAGCAACTTGATTGATCCGCCTGTAGTAAATTCAATTGATTGGATGTGATATGGAAAGGCACACACTTGTCTATATAAGGTCCCACAGTTGACAGTCGATGTCAGAGCAAAATCCAAGCCATGAGGTTGAAGGAAGTACCAGTAGAGCTCTAAGACAGGATTGCGTTGAGGCACAGATCTGGGGAAGAGAGTTCCTCTGTGGAGATGAGAGAAACCTCCAGAAGGACAAACATCTCTGCAGCACTCCACCAATCAGGTCTTTATGGTAGAGTAGCCAGATGAAAGCCACTCCTCAGTAAAAGGCACATGACAGCCTGCTTGGAGTTTGCCAAAAGGCCCCTAAAGACATTCAGACTATGAGAAACAAGATTCTCTGGTCTGATGAAACCCAGATTGAACTCTTTGGCATGAATGCCAAGTGTCACGTCTGGAGGAAACCTGGCACCATCCCTACGGTGAAGCATGGTGGTGGCAGCATCATGCTGTGGGGATGTTTTTCAGCAGCAGGGACAAGGAGACTAGTCAGGATTGAAGGAAAGGTGAACAGAGAAAAGTACAGAGAGAACCTTGATGAAAACCTGCTCCAGAGCACTCAGACTGGGGCGACGGTTCACCAGTCTGAGTGCTCACCTTCCAACAGGACAACAACTCCAAGACAATGCAGGAGTGGCTTCGGTACAAGTCTCTGAATGTCCTTGAGTAGCACATCCAGAGCCCGGACTTGAACCCGATCGAACATCTCTGGAGAGACCTGAAAATAGCTGTGCAGCAACGCTCCATATCCAACCTGACAGAGCTTGACAAGATCTGCAGAGAAGAATGGGAGAATCTCCCCAAATACAGGTGTGCCAAGCTTGTAGCGTCATACCCAAGAAGACACAAGGCTGTAATCACTGCCAAAGGTACCTCCAGGCTCTGATCAGGCCCTACACCCAAACAAGGGCACTGCGTTCATCCACCTCTGGCCTGCTCGCCTCCCTACCACTGAGGAAGTACAGTTCCCGCTCAGCCCAGTCAAAACTGTTCGCTGCTCTGGCCCCCCAATGGTGGAACAAACTCCCTCACAACGCCAGGACAGCGGAGTCAATCACCACCTTCCGGAGACACCTGAAACCCCACCTCTTCAAGGAATACCTAGGATAGGATAAAGCAATCCTTCTCACCCCCCCTTAAATGATTTAGATGCACTATTGTAAAGTGGCTGTTCCACTGATGTCAGAAGGTGAATTCACCAATTTGTAAGTCGCTCTGGATAAGAGCGTCTGCTAAATGACTTAAATGTAAATGTAAATGTAACAAAGTACTGAGTAAAGGGTCTGAATAATTAAATTAATGTTCTTTTCAGTTTTGATTATTAATACATTTGCAAAATTTTCAAAAAACAGTTTTTGCTTTGTCATTATGGGGTATTGTGTGTAGATAGATGAGGGGGAAAAAACTATTTATTCAATTTTAGAATAAGGCTGTAAAGTAATGTGGAAAAAGTCAAGGGATCTGAATACTTTCCAAATGCACTGTACGTACCTTACCTTATGTGTGCATGTGTTCTTTATGTGTTTGTTGTACTGGTGTATGCATGCCTGACTCACAATTTGGTGAAGCGGTGACATTGGGCTGGTAGTTCATTATCCAGTAGGCGATGTGGAAGTATGACTCCATAGACGGCCACATTGAGCTGTTCTGGAGGTGAGAGCCCACAGTGATGAATGCCCCCAAACCCCTGAGAGACATAGAGAAATGGATGTTGAGTTTATACATGACAACCAACTCATAACATATACACACTTACATATCCCACTAACATATTGGATAGCAATACCTCATCTCAGCTAGGGCTGTGGCGGTCATGAAATTCTGTCAACCGGTTATTGTAATGCAAAACTCTGCCGGTCTCACGGTAATTGACCGTTAATTAACATACACGTGTTTAGCATCTCCAGGCCTCCACACATACAAGCAGGTGATGTGCCTTTGGAACATCTACATTTCAAAAGGTCTATTAAATCTATTATTTATTTTAGTCAGGTCTAAAGAAACATTATGATGTGAAGAAAATGTATTTCAGATAAACAGAATATGAGTTGGCCTTTTACTGTATGTTATCTGGCGATGCTCCATGTCGTAGGCTGGAGGCTTGTTCATTTAGCAGACAATATATACAAGTCCTGTGCCGTTATTTTATAGTAAGAAGAATATAATTACATATAGCTGAATAAAATAGGAAGGATTTTTTACCAGTCCGGAGGGAGTGCACATATGAAATGGCTATGCTGAGTGTAAACGTGATCATTTGAAACAGGTCCTATAAAATAGATTTAGATTTATTTGGAAAATGTTGATGTGATTGATAAACCTTAGAATGTCTTAAAAATAAAAACATATATGGGCTGCAAGACGAAACTATAGGCTATTGATGATTGAGAAAGTTGCAAAAAAAGCTTGCCCTATGTTCATTGCCTCAAGATGCACAGCTGTTCTCTCATCAAGTGATCATATTTTCACCCATCAGATTATTCTCAATTTAATCTCGTCTTCACAAATATGTCAAATTAATTTTGATTTAGAACGGCCCATTATCAAATGGGCAGGAACAGGGGGTGGTGAAAAAGACAGGGAATGGAGGCCGCAAGCTTCCCACCGTCCGTTTTTCAATGATCCCTGGTAGCCTACTTTGGTTTTATAGCAGAGCTGTGCTTAATATGAGCAGCTGGAAAAGAAATACAAGAACACTTATTTCACTTCATGCATCAACCACTGTTTGAGGTGCATGCTATTGCTGCGCGACAGTTAATATTTTGCCCACACTCTGCATGCCGTGGGCTCCCCAACCCTGTTTCTGCAGCTACCCAGTGCTTAATTTGGGAAACCAAGTGAAATCTGTTTGGGAACATCAATAGTAACACATTTTCACAACGAAATACAGCTTCTCTGAATGCTCCAGAAAGAAATAAAGGAGAGAGAAGGAGATGGAAACACTTGGCGGTGAGATATTCTGTATAGCTGAAGGTAATGTGCCACCCGATTAACCCTATTACTAGGCTATTCAAAATCAAATACAAATGCACTATAATTGTAGGCTACCTGTAAGCTCCCCTACACAATCAATGAACCAACAGCAACGCCTAGGGCTATTCATTCTCTCCCAGACTCATGAATAGAAATTTGGAGCATAAGGTAACCAGTCCATCCAGTATGCATAATAATACAGTACACGCTCAAAGGTGATTAGGCCTTTCTCCAATTTGTTTAATTTTGGAGTATAGGCTAGACCAATGATGGAGCAAGGACATGTTAAATCAGTTTTATTTGATGTTTTTCTGCCATGCATGATAAGCGGTAGGCTATGTATTGTACAATTTAGTTTTTAGGGCTCATTCTAATATGCATATGGGTGCTTTGAATTAATCATCACCTTAGAAAATGGTATCCATTTCGTTGTGTTAAGGCTTTGAAACAACATACAAAACAACCATGTTTTCCACTCAGCTTCAACTTGTTTTTGAACTTCTTTCTTCAAACTGATCATCAAAGTGAGGTGAGATTTAAAAGCTCATACTGTTTTGATGGTAAGTGTTGGATGTGATTTTTGATTGCATTTGTATTGACATCAGAGTGGTTAGAGGGACAATAGAGCCCTGAGTACCAGGTTGTTAGGACCTGATGGTCATTAGCAAGTTGGGAACGCCCAGAGTATGTCCAGAGCGCATAAAAGGACTCAACGGTCAAGTGGAATCTCACTTTGCATCAATGATATATTCAGTATCATTTCTACATGTTGTATTTGCTAACGCATGTTGATAGACTCAATATTTTCATGATGTCGGCTCGCATACAGTACCAGTCAAAAGTTTGGACACACCTACTCATTCAAGGGTTTTTCTTTATTTGTACTATTTTCTACATTGTCGAATAACAGTGACGATATCAAAACTATTAAATAACACATATGGAATCATGTAGTAACCAAAAAATATATATTTTATATTGAATATTCTTCAAAGTAGCCACTCTTTGCCTTGATGACAGCTTTGCACACTTTTGGCATTCTCTTAATCTCAAATATAAAATATATTTGGTTACTACACGATTCTGTATGTATTATTTCATAGTTTTGATGTCGTCACTATTATTCTACAATGTAGAAAATAGTAAACATAAATAAAAACCCTTGAATGAGTAGGTGAGTCCAAACTTTTGACTGATATGGTACATACTGATAACTCTGCTTGTGGATGCAAGGATATTGTATACTCATTTATACACAAACCTTGATTATATTATCTCAAGACAGCATGGTCATCCTGTGGTTACTAAAGGTATACTGACCATGACAAATGAAAAAGAAAGAGTATACACTCATCTCTACTTGGTCAATTTATTTGACCAACGTTTCGGCCAAAGGGCCTTCATTAGTGTGTTCTCATGACACTAACCTTGTCATGAGAATCTGTGTCCAGTCCACTGCAGTGATGTTCTCAGGGACCCAGCCCACCAGGTAGGCAGCATCCAACAGATTACTGAAGTTCCTCAAGGCCACCTCACCGCTGACAAAGGAGCCAGCCAGTGCATGCCACTCAGTGAGGATCATGGGAACGGTGACATTGGCGTTGGTAGTGCCCTGTACTATGTTCATAAGCTGAGTCGCCTTGGATATAGAAGGAAATTACAAAATGATCAAAGAAAGTTGAATATGTTTTAGGATATAACATAACAACAATTGCTGGCTTATACTAAAATGTCTTAATATCCCAAAAAATGTACTTAAAGTAACTTCTCAAAATTACAGAAAATGGTTTCTGGAAAAAAATCTATAGAAGGAAAATCCATAGGCTCATATGACACAGTTTCTGTTTACTGTTTACTACCAATGGTATTCTCACTAGACCATTCATCAATGTTTCTAATGTTTCTAATGGAAATTACCTACATGGTCTAAACCAGTATTGGGTCTGAGGGAGGTGTGTGTTGTTTGTATTCTGCTTTTGTGATAACCTTTTAATCTTCAGTTATTTTATCAGAACCTCATTTTCTAGGGGTGACCTCGCCAATAAGACACAACCTGTGAGAGCTGTCCAGCTACACATGACTTACCTTGTCAACCACAGGCATCCACTCAGCCAGCAGAGCGTCTGGGAGACGAGAGTTGTTCCCTGGGCAGAAGAGGGCGTTCCACAGGCTGGGGTCCATGGAGCTCAGAGAGGAGAGCCAGGACCACTGGCCCAGCAGATCTTCACACCTTACTGGTCCCTGAGATATTAGGACCTATTGGAAACCAACAAGCAATGAATAAATTAATGAATGTCACTGAGCCATTATAACCTATTGAAAACCAACAAGGAATGAATGAATGGATGGATGAATGTCACTGAGCAATTCGAACCTACTGGAACCCAACAAGTAATGAATTAATGAATACATGTATTTATTTATTAATTAATGATTTAATAAATCTATTAATTAAACAATTAATTAATGATTGAATGAATGAATGTCCCTGAGCCATTAGGATCTATTGGAAACCAACAAGAACATCATATCACTGAAAATATAGGCACCGTGTATAACTCATGCACAGTGCCTTCAGAAAGTATTCATCATCATTTTAGAAATGTTTGCAAATTTATTAGAAATAAAAACCTGAAACATTACATTTACATAAGTATTTAGACCCTTTACTCAGTACTTTGTTGAAGCACTTTTGGAAGCAATTACAGCCGCGAGTCTTCTTGGGTAAGACACCACAAGCTTGGCACACCTGTATTTGGGGAGTTTCTCTCATTCTTCTCTGCAGATCCTCTCGAGCTCTGTCAGGTTGGATGGGTAGCATTGTTGCACAGGTATTTTCAGGTCTCTCCAGAGATGTTTGATCGGGTTAAGGTCCTGGCTCTGGCTGGGCCACTCAAGGATATTCAGAGAATTGTTCCGAAGCCACTCCTGTGTTGTCTTGGCTGTGTGCTTAGGGTCGTTGCCCTGTTGGAAGGTGAATCTTCGCCCCAGTCTGAGGCCCTGCGTGCTCCGGAGCAGGTTTTCATCAAGGATCTCGCTGTACTTTGCTCCGTTCATCTTTGCCTCGATCCTGACTAGTTTTCCAGTCCCTGCGGCTAATAGATATCCCCACAGCATGATGCTGCCACCACCATGCTTCAACGTAGGGATGGTGCCAGGTTTCCTTCAGATGTGACACTTGGCATTCAGGCCAAAGAGTTCAATCTGGGTTTGATCAGACCAGAGAATCTTGTTTCTCATTTTCTGAGAGAATTTAGGTGCCTTTTGGCAAACTCCAAGCGGGCTGTCATGTGCCATTTACTGAGGAGTGGCTTCCGTCTGGGCACTCTACCGTAAGGGCCTGATTGGTGGAGTGCTGCAGAGATGGTTGTCCTTCTGGAAGGTTCTCCCATCTCCACAAAGGAACTCTAGAACTGTGTCGGAGTGACCATCGGGTTCTTGGTCACCTCCCTGACCAAGGCCCTTCTCCCCCGATTGCTCAGTTTGGCCGAGTGTCCAGAGTATTGAGTGGTTCCAAACTTCTTCCATTTAAGAATGATGGAGGCAACTGTGTTCTTGGTAACCTTCGATGCTGCAGACATTTTTTGGTACCCTTCCCCAGATCTGTGCCTCGACACAATCCTGTCTCGTAGCTCTGCCGACAATTCATTCGACCTCAAGGATTGTTTTTTACTCCGACATGCACTGTCAACTGTGGGACTGTCACGTTCTGACCTTAGTTCCTTTGTTTTGTCTTTGTTTAGTATGGTCAGGGCGTGAGTTGGGGTGGGCAGTCTATGTTTGTTTTTCTATGTTGGTTTCTGTGTTCTGCCTAGTATGGTTCTCAATCAGAGGCAGGTGTTGTTAGTTGTCTCTGATTGAGAATCATACTTAGGTAGCCTTTTTTCCATCTGTGTTTCGTGGGTGTTTGTCTTCCGTGTCAGTGTTTGTTCGCCACACGTGACTGTTTCGTTGATGCACGTTATTTTGTTTTGTTCCAGTGTTCTGTTGTTTTTATTAAACATTATGGACACTTCCACGCTGCGTTTTGGTCCTCGATCCTTCTCGCTACTCCTTCTCAGAAGAGGAGAACGAGATCCGTTACAGATACACCCACCACAAAAGGACCAAGCAGCGTGGTAACGGGCAGCAGCAGAAAAAGCAGCGATCGCAGGACTCCTAAACATGGGAGGAGATTCTGGATGGCAAGGGACCCTGGGCACAGGCTGGAGAATATCGCTGCCCCAAGGCTGAGCTGGAGGCAGCGAAAGCCGAGTAGCGGTGGTATGAGGAGGCAGCACGGCAGCGCAGCTGGAAGCCCGAGAGGCAGCCCCAGAAATGTATTAGGTGGGGGCACATGGGGAGTGTGGCGAAGGCAGGTAGGAGGCCTGCGCCAACTTCCCGTGCTTACCGGAGAGGGAGAGGGACCAGGCAGGCACCGTGTTCAGCTCCTCGTATCGGCCAGGCTAGATTGGGCATCGAGCCAGGTGCAATAAAGCCGGCTTAGCGCATCTGGTCTCCAGTGCGTCTCCTTGGGCCGGTGTACATGGCACCAGCCTTACGCATGGTGTCCCCGGTTCACCAGCACAGCCCAGTGCAGGCTATTCCACCTCGCCGCACTGGCCTGGCAACGGGAAGCATTCAACCAGGTGAGGTTGGGCAGGCTCGGTGCTCGAGAACTCCTGTGCTCCTTCACAGTCTGGTCTATCCGGTGCCACCTCCACGTACCAGCCCCCAACACCAGGCTGTCTCTCCGTCTTCTCCCTACAGGTGCTCCCGCCTCTCCAGTGCTGTCAGAGCCTTCCTCCTCTCCAGCGCTGCCAGAGTCTCCCGTCTGTCCTGAGCTGCCAGAGTCTCCCGTCTGTCCTGAGCTGCCAGAGTCTCCCGTCTGTCCTGAGCTGCCAGAGTCTCCCGTCTGTCCTGAGCTGCCAGAGCCGCCAGTCTGTCCTGAGCCGTCACTCAGCCAGGAGCTGCCAGAGCCGTCAGTCAGCCAGGACCTGCCAGAGCCGTTAGTCAGCCAGGAGCTGCCAGAGCCGTTAGTCAGCCAGGAGCTGCCAGAGCCGTCAGTCAGCCAGGAGCTGCCAGAGCCGTCAGTCAGCCAGGAGCTGCCAGAGCTGCCTGTCACGCCGAACACAAGTGTTCTATAGGATTGAGGTCAGGGTTTTGTAATGGCCACTCAAATACATTCTTTGTTGTCCTTAAGCCATTTTGCCACAACTTTGGAAGTATGCATTAGAGTCATTGTCCATTTGGAAGACCCATTTACGACCAAGCTTTAACTTCTTGACTGATGTCTTGAAATGTTGCTTCAATATATCCACATAATTTTCCTACCTCATGATGCCATCTATTTTGTGAAGTGCACCAGTCCCTCATGCAGCAAAACACCCCCACAACATGAAGCTGCCACCCCCCTGCTTCGCGGTTGGGATGGTGTTCTTCGGCTTGTAAGCCTCCCCCTTTTTCCTCCAAACATAACGATGGTCATTATGGCCAAACAGATGAATGTGGTACCTTCAGGCGTTTGGAAATTGCTCCCAAGGATGAACCAGACTTGTGGAGGTCTACAATTTTTTTTCTGAGGTCTTGGCTGATTTCTTTTGATTTTCCCATTATGTCAAGCAAGGAGGCACTGAGTTTGAAGGTAGGCCTTGAAAGATATTCACAGGTACACCTCCAATTGACTCAAATGATGTCAATTAGCCTATCAGAAGCTTCTAAAGCCATGACATCATTTTCTGGAATTTTCCAAGCTGTTTAAAGGCACAGTTAACTTAGTGTATGTAAACTTCTGACCCACTGGAATTGTGATACAGTGAATTATAAGTGAAATAATCTTTCTGCAAACAATTATTGGAAAGATTACTTGTGTCATGCACAAAGTAGATGTCCCAACCGACTTGCCAAAACTTTTGTTTGTTAACAAATTTGTGGAATGGTTGTTAAATGAGTTTTAATGACTCCAACCTAAGTGTATGTAAATTTCCGACTTCAACTGTAAATGCATATTACAAAAAAAAACACCAAGACAATGGTACTACTCTCCCAATCATTGGATTTAAATAAATGTGTTAGGCTCTAATATTTTGATTTCACATGACTGGGCAGGAGCACAGCCATGGGTGGGCCTGGGAGGGCATAGGCCCACCTACTTATTACAGACAGAAATACTCCTCAGTTTCATCAGCTGTCCGAGTGGCTGGTCTCAGACGATCCCGTAGGTGAAGAAGCCGGATGTGAAGGTTCTGGGCTTTCATGGTTACACGTGGTCTGCGTTTATGAGGACAGTTGGAGGCACTAAAACAACGTTGGAGGCACTTCAGAGAAATTACCATTCAATTCTCTGGCAACAGCTCTGGTAGACATTCCTGCAGCCAGCATGTCAATTGCACTTGAGGTACATCTGTGGCATTGTGTGGTGTGACAAAACTGCACATTTAAAGTGGTCTTTGAATATCCCCAGCACAAGGTTCACCTGTGTAATGATCATGCTTTTTAATCAGATTCTTGATATGCTACACCTGTCTGGTGGATGGATTATCTTGGCAAAAGAGGAATGCTCACTAACAGGGGTGTAAACAAATTTGAGAGAAAGAAGCTTTTTGTGGGTATGGAACATATCTTGGATCTTATATTTCAGCTCATGAAACATGGGACCCAACACGTTACATGTTTATATTTTTGTTCAGTATACTTCTGGTTGTAAACAGATCATAAGTACTTTAGTTCTTTTTATGATGACATTTCAACCAGCTTTGCCTGCTTTTCCTAATTAAAGCCATCCACTCACCTTCATGATTGTCTTCACTATTGAGTCCATGACCTGTCCAGCAAAGTTGTCAGCAGCAGCCTGGTTGGACATCAGGGAGAGGAAGGTATCCTGGTAGGTATGGGCGTCTGACGACACCTTCCCCATCATCTCTGTGTGTCAGAAATAAAACACAAGGTGACCATGGTCAATTCAATTAAATTCAAAATGCTTTATTGGCACAACAGAAGTATACAGTTCCAGTTAATCTTCATTGGATACAGTATATGCAGCACTCATACAGTACTATACACAGAGTACATACCCACTAGAGTATCCAAGCCTGTCGTAGCCAGCTGCATGGAGGCATGGCCGGTGGTGAGGGCCATCTGAACGTAGTTCCAGCCAGGAATGCCCTTCAGAAGCTCCACTGCTACTGAGGACACACTCAGGAACCTGCCAAATCAGAGTTTAGATGTCACCCATGGGAGAATGGACACTATGGATATACTTTGGGCTTCTTTGCTTGGTAATATACTTTCTTATGGAGTTTATAGACTATTCTGAAGCTTCCAGGTACTACGTTCAGTTACACCTATTTCAGGTAGATTCAAATGAAAGTCCTATCATCACCGACGACTACTTTAAGTCTATTTCCAAACCTTGTTGAATGACAAATAAAATATTGAGCTGCCAATTTTAAATGTGCAGTATTTGACATGTATTTAGCACCAGAACTACACAATGAGAGAAACAAAACAATATTCACTCACAGCTCTTCCTCTATGGTCTGAGGCTGTGTGTCACTGCTACGCTGAGACCTTGTGTTGTTGGAGGAGCCGTGGCCCTCGGGGGCCACAAACAGTCCCATTAGGCTGTGGACGAGGCCTCTGGCGAAGGTAACATCCCCCGGAGCAGTGTCTTTACTCGAGGCCAGGAGGCTCTGAGGAGGGAAAACACAGCAAGCCACACAGAGGACCAATAAACCCCATTGAACCCCAATCTCCTTTGTGACACTGTATGCACAGTATGTTTTATACAGTTACCATTGATCATCAAATAAGCCCATTAGGGATCAAACAGTCAGCCTGAAGAAATATATTATTTCTGAACCCAGTTCAGTGAGTGAGCACACAGATGAGAGGCGGCTTAGCTCACTGCATCTGCCTCTGACTGGTAATAAGTTTAAATAATAATAAGTCTGGCAACCTGGCAGAAAGGTGTAATTGCTCATCTCTGGGGTCCTGTTATACAGGTGGCCCTGTGAGTTCCCCCATCAGTCCCCATTGCTCTGTTATGTTGTTGTAGCTAGGATGTTACCAAGGTAACCCTTTGTTTGGTTTGCCCCTGTGTCTCTGATTGAGTGTTTGTATTGAGAAGGGGGTAGAGCGAGGAAGGGAGGGACAAAGAGAGAGAGGAGGAAGAGAGATAGAGAGAAAGTGGAATTATATAATGTATTCATGTCTTTACATTTGGACAACAGAGAATAGAATAAGGGGGAAAGGGTTTGTAATGCTATTCAGATAGGAAATGAAAGATAGCAACAGGCCCTACCCCAGACATAACATTCACTGCCTGTTTTCCTCTCTGCTCATCTCTGTTCTGATGCCATAACACATTGCCACCTACACACACACACACATACCTGTTGGGCCACCTTGTCGGCACTGATCCACCCCAGCAGCATATCCATTGTCACTCCAGTACAAGCTGCTTGGAGCTCAACACTGAGGTTTCCTGAACATATGTAGGAATGCAGGAGTGCCTTGTCCATTGTAAGTGCCACAGCCTAAAGGTTGGGGTTGGAGAGGTTCATGTTTGAGTATGCATCAGTAAAGTAATTTATACTATAATAATCCCATAATTACTTTGAACTAACATAATTTTTTAGGAGTAATTGTACATATCTCCTTCAAAGGGATAATTTGGGATTTTGGCAATGAGGCCCTTTATCTACTTCTCCAGACAATTGTTATGTCACTGTGTCCAGTATGAAGGAAGTTAGAGGTCGTTTCTCGAGACAATGCTAACTAGCGTTAGCACAATGGCTGGAAGTCTATGGCTGGAAGTCTATGGGTATCTACTAGCATGCTGGCAGATACCCATAGACTTCAGTCATTGTGCTAATACTAGTACTGGCTCGCGAAACTACCTCTAACTTCATTCATACTGGACACAGAGACATAAAAATGGTATCCACCAGTTCATCTGACTCTCAGCAAGTAGATAAAGGGCATCATTGCCAAAATCCTGAAGTATTCCTTTAAAGGGACAATCAGGCATTCAAATAACAACAAAACAGGCACCCCGCCACTTTTTGTGGTAAATAGCTTAGGGATGGGGCTGAAGAACTCTCAAATTCATAGACTGAGCTATATTGTCCCTTTTAGAAAATTGGTGATGAGTATCACTGTTGAGTAAGAACAGGTTTTATATCCATCCTGATATCAGATAGAAGCATTCCTAGTCACTTCCTGGTACCTAGACTATTCAGATGATATTATTTAGTATGCCGTCATACAGGCTAAATATTTATTTACTGGAGGATATTCAGACACATACTGTGCTGTACTAAGAACAGATTTAGCCCAGGGAATGGAATCTTTAGCCTGGTCCCAGATATGTTTGTGCTGTCTTGCCAATGTGACATGACAATGAACACAGGAGTTGGCTAGACAGCACAAACAGATCTGGACCAGGCTAGGGAAGCTTAACTCACATTTCTAAAGCATTCAAACGGGGCCTTTGGCCAGGGAAGGGAGGTTTACCTTGTCTAGTGGTATCCTGACCTGCTGCATGAGGGCGTTGACAGCTGCTGGTACTGAGGTATTGGGTGGCACCATGATAACATCACCAAGGGTGATGTAGACATCTGTGTAAAATCATATTTTTTGAGAAATGTCAGATAAAAGTGGCCTATCTAAAGAGGTTACTGACAAGTGAGAGCTGAAAACATGACAGTCAACATTCCCCTGAGGGGTTTGTATTTTGATCTAGTATAAATGTTGGATGTAAGTTCACATTCTAGTTTCTTTCATTGTGTTCCCTTCCAAATCAAAAGAATGTTGTTTGATTCTGTAAGTCATGACAAATAAAAACACTACCTCTGTCCTCTTCCAATTAACCTGCCTGATTCACATAGCTGAACTTAAATGAGCTAGTTTTGTAGTTGCCAGGATTTATTCTAGCACAAATTGTTTATCCAAAAGCAACAGGTCAGAAACTCCTGATACTCTATTTAATAGTTATTAAAGCGATTGCATCTTGTTTTAACCCAGATGATAACGCCATAACATGGCGAAACAGTATTGTGCTTTGTAAGGGAGTTTCCCCTTGGGATAAAGGTTTATTGTTGTTGGCCTGCATGTGGAGTCTGAATTCAAAAATGTAAAATGCATCTGATTCTGAGCATCAGATTATATTTATGTCTTCCCAACTGAATAAATACACTGACAAATCAAAAACATGTAAATGAGTGCAGATGGACATGTTGTGCTTTAGGTAAATTAGTAATTAGAGAAAGAATAAGGATGTTAATAAGAGAGTCATCAGAAAACAATAGAGATAGTAAGTAGACATGGAGATCAAACATGATGTAAGAAAAAGGTTGGAAGTGATTTAAAGAGGGCCACAATGTAAATATAACTTTTTGTGTAATCCTCAATAATTGTATTTATGCATGTTGTCTTTTTGTACTTGTTGATTGCTTTGTTCTTGGCATAGGTACCGTACCTCTGCCATGCCAGTTCCTGATGTGCTGGAGCAGGTTGATGCTTCCGACAATAGCAGGGTTCACCATGGAGACAACTGAAAGATTAGCCTCTGGGAAGTTGCTCTCGATGGCAGCTATAGTCCTACACAGGAGAGGGGAGGTGGAGAAAACATATGCCTGATAATGATTTACTCACCTAATGTAGGCTATGGTGAGCACAGACATGGAGATATCGGAGTGTGCACACATGCACGGAGCACACACACACGCACAATATTGGATCATAAATTGTGCTTCCTGTGTTATACTTATGCTACAATGTTTATTCTATTCTACTGAGCAATTTACTTTATGTTTGTATTCTTATCGTATCTTATTTCTTATTGTTGTTGCATTGGCGAGAAGGAACCTGGAAGTAAGCATTTCGTTGGATGGTGTATAACATGTGTATGCCGTACATACGACAAATAAAACTTGAAACACACACACTCACACACACACACACACATTCCAGACACCTGCAGCAAGATGAGTTTATTATGCTTATGTAATACCTTGAAGAAACTAGTTTTGACATGACTTTTGTCACAGAGAAGAAAGAGCCTGTCATTCATCATGAATAAAACACAGCTTAGGAGGTATGCATTTTTCCACCATGGTGCAGCTGACAAACCAGATTGTTGAGATAAGAAGGAATGGTAAAGTTCAGCAGTGTTTGTTGAAACTCCATCTATAGTTCATCCTGTACTCGATAACTATCTATCTCTTGCTAAACTCACAGAACCACACTACAGGTGGAAGATTCCCCTAGGTACAGATCTAGGATCAGCTTCCCCTCTCCTAATCCTAACTTAAACCATTGGTGGGGGAATGCCAAACTGACCCCAAATCAACATCTGGGGGCAACTACACCCTACACTCAGAACCACCCAAAGTTTGAAGCTAGGGTCAGTACAGTTTAAAACTCCATCAACAGTATACCCTCCATACTACAACTATCTCTCTCCTCCCAAACTCTGCCGCTTCCTCAACAATACTATCCTCAGAGCCTGGTTCCTTTCCAGGGTCCTTCCTTCTAGTTAGTTGTTTCCTTATCGGTGTGCTTCTGCTTGCTCTTTGTGCTCAAGGCCGGGTTACTGTTAAGCACTTTGTTAAGCACTTTGTTAGGCACTTTGTTAAGCACTTTGTTAGGCACTTTGTTAGGCACTTTGTTGAGCACTTTGTTAGGCACTTTGTTGAGCACTTTGTTAGGCACTTTGTTGAGCACTTTGTTAGGCACTTTGTTGAGCACTTTGTTAGGCACTTTGTTAGGCACTTTGTTAGGTACTTTGTTAAGCACCTTGTTAGGCACTTTGTTGAGCACTTTGTTAGGTACTTTGTTAAGCACCTTGTTGGGCACTTTGTTAGGCACTTTGGTAAGCACTTTGTTAGGTACTTTGGTGAGCACTTTGATAAGCACTTTGTGACAACTAATAATAGTAAATGCCATTGAGCAGAGGCTTTATCCAAAGCGACTTACTATCATGAATGCATACATTTTCATATGGATGGCCTTAGCGGGAATCAAACCCATGATCCTGGCATTGCAAGACTTCTAAGAGGCATTCTCTACCAACTGAGCCACACATGACCAACTGTTGATGTTAAATGCATTTGATTAATACATTACCTCTTGATGTTTTGCAGAAGACTCTCCCCCTCATCCAGCACCTGATTCAGGATCTTATCGGGGGTGGTGGGCATGAGGAGACGTGGCAGGGCCAGTAGCCCCTCCCACAGCGAAGTCTCCCTCTGCAGCCTCTCAAACACTACAACTGCCGTGCCCATTGTGGTCAGGGCCTGCGCTGGGTCTTTCAGCAACAGTTCCGTCAGCACCTGAGGGAACCAGCAGCATGCTTCAACATTAAACATCAAACATGATCCATCTATCTTATGTCTGAATTTGCATAATATTAGTTGCCATCCTTCCAAGTCTTGTTTGTCACTGTTGGAACAGTGAGGAAGAGGAAATTTGAGAGCACACACACAAACACACACCTGGTTGATGGTGAGCAGTGAGACCTCCAGCAGGGTGTTGTTGGACTTGCAGAAGGTGACCAGTCCGTAGGTGAGGGGGTCAACGGAGGACATGGAGGACACGTTAAGGACCATCAGGGAGAAGGAGCACAGAGACTTCTTCAACAGGTTCACTGAATCCAGCATCGCATCCAGCGCTTCCTGCTCGCTCGCACAGGGTAGAAGGATGGCACATAGGTATTTGGAATGAGTTATATACACAGAACATCATCTCAATACAAACCATTTTCTTAACATAATCACTGTCGAAAAAGGTTGTTCTGAATAACCTAAGACAATAGACAATAGGCTACACCCTGTTCTAACAGGCTAGAATACTCTTGTGATTGATTTATGGGTTGCCATATTTGTCCTTCTTTCCAAACATTACAGACCTACACTACATCTAACTCTGCAGGGAAATGAACACTGTATAACCCTTGTACAGAGTACTCCACACCATAGACACTTCCAAACAAATACATCTGTAATAGAATGAGTATTTCAAAAGAGATTACTGGAGGGTAGCAATTATATTAGAAGTATTACAGTTTACTACTGTTCCACCTCAGTCATGATGATATCTAACCCAAAGGACAAAGTTAGCCATCCATGTTATCTACAATAAGAAGAGATGCCTCAGGTGTCAATATGACCCCAGAAAATAATAACTTTATTACAATAGCCTCTGTCCAAAACTGTATTCGATTTAAATACTGTCAGGCCCGGGCAGAGGTTACTTTTTTATTTTGGATACTTATACATATACATCACCAGTCAAAAGTTTGGACACACCTACTAATTTAAGGGGTTTTCTTTATTTTTTACTATTTTCTACGTTGTAGAATAATAGTGAAGACATCAAAGCCATGAAATAACACACATGGAATCATGTAGTAACCATACAAGTGTTAAACAAATCAACATATATTTTATATTTGAGACTCTTCAAAGTAGCCACCCTTTGCCTTCCTTCCTGTGGCGGTCCTCATCATAGCGCTTGATGGTTTTTGCAACTGTACTTGAAGAAACTTTCAAAGTTCTTGAAATTTTCCGTATTGACTGACCTTCATGTCTCAAAGTAACAATGGAATGTCATTTCTCTTTTCTTATTTAAGCAGTTCTTGCAATAATATGGACTTGGTCTTTTACAAAATAGGGCTATCTTCTGTAAAACAACCCTACGTTGTCACAACACAACTGATTGGCTCAAACACATTAAACACAAAAATGTACTTTTAACAAGGCACACCTGTTAATTGAAATGCATTCCAGGTGACTACCTCATGAAGCTGGTTGAGAGAATGCCAAGAGAGGGCAAAGCTGTCATGAAGGCAAAGGGTGGCTACTTTGAAGAATCTCAAATATAAAATATATTTAGATTTGTTTAACACATTTTTGGTTACTACATGATTCCATATGTGTTTTTTATGTTTTGATGTCTTCACTATTATTCTACAATGTACAAACTTTTGACTGGTACTGTACATATTGATGATTTCCATCAGACGTACCTTGTCTCCCAGTAGGGTGTTGTTAATTCCCTCCATGGGAGAGTTGTACTTTGATTTATCTTGGTGGCTGGCATCTGGAAAATATGAAGGATATAGTTCATATATAAGCCAGCATGGTACCATTCATTACACCATCATATGTCATTGTATAAATTGTAACAAATATAAACAAGAGACATTGCCACAAAGATAGTTAACATAGGCTACAAGTGAAATAAATCAACATAGTCATATAGAGTGTAGTATTTATTAGTATTTATTAGCAGTTCACCTATATGTTTTTAGACTTTCCTATGGTTTCTCTAGCCTGAGTGCCAGTCTGTTTGTGCTATCATGTCAACTTGTTACTTATTGTCATGCCAAACATTGACAAAAATGCTTGGCTTGACAATGACAGCAATAGTTTTGGCAACAGCACAAACAGATCTGGGACCAGACCATGGTTTTCTGTTACTGAGGAAGTGGACCTACTCAGAAACTTATCCCAGAGCTCCATGATCTGAGGCTGGTCAGATGTCTTGTGCAGCACAGCACGGACTCTACCACCCATCCCAATGTCCATTAGCATGGGGGTGCCATGGGGCAGCAGGGATACCCTGTTATATATGCAGAGAGGGGGAGGAGAGGAGAGGAGAGAAAATACGGTGAGAGTGGTTATGCAGGGAGAGAAGGGGTGGAGAGAGTGGACCACTTAGACTGGTCTCAGATCTGTTTGTGCTCTTTCCAACTCCATTGCATTCATTGTCAAGCCAAACAGTCTGGCATGACAATTCAATAATGAGAGAGCAGAAACAGATAGCCACCTAAGATATTAAAATAAAAGGCAGCAGTATGTGAAAATATAAATGTACCATAAAGTAGAGTACAATGACAAGCAATAACCTTTACAAATGCCTACCATCATGCATAGCCTCTTCACAATCTTTTCACACAACCCTACACTTTGACAACAAACACCCATCAGTTACTTATGTAATAGCTGTTGTTTTTAACACAAAGAAACACTTACTGCACTTGAATGGCGGTGATAATGAGGATTTATGAAAGGCTGAAGATATGTCCAAACAAAAAGGTAGAAAATCGAAGCTATGAAGGTTGAGGCATTGTGAAAGCAACCTGTCAATCAGCCATGTAGCCAGTTACGTATTCCAACAGGTAAAGGGGAAACCAAACAGGTTCTCCTATTGTTGGTGCCCTCATGGAATGTTCTTATGCTCAACAACAATAAGTAGAATTAAGTGACAACGACAGCATGGGCTAAACATGATGATGGAGTCACTGTTGATTCCACAGATGAACTTGAAATATGCAACACACCTAACTCTACAAAGCAAGACTTTTCCATGGTCAAATGTTCAGAAAATGACTAAAATCTATCTTACCTTAAACATATTATTTGAAATGATATTGTTGACCAATACAAATTCAAAACTGTACTACAAAAAATGACTAATTAATGACATTCTCATTGTGTCTCCCTCCTCTGTGTTGTGGGGTTGCTGATCTCCGACCTGTCTCTTTGTGTCTCTCCACTCACTAAAACTATACCAGATGATAAAATGAGCCTCAACGCAAAACTAAAATATATTTATTCCTCAGTGGCATCATTGATGAATCTGAGAGGAATAATTGATGTGACACATCCACAAATGACTTAATGTATCATTATATTCATTTGTTCAGTTCTGGTGGATGTTGAGGTTTGACTTTTATAACTTATATTATGACTCATGAGGCATTTCTGCTCTGAAATCAAAGACAGCCTGTTTCCTCACACTATTCCCTGACTCTATCCTTCTAGGCAGTGGAATTGCAAAATCAAAACCACAGCATCATCCAATTCTGATAGATAACTTGACCAAAGAAGCACAGTAGTTCAGGTTCAGGAGAATGTTGTATGAGAACGGACAGTGATAGATGAGTTGAATATCCCCCCCTTACTATGCAAAGTGCTTTGAGCATCTGGAAAAGCACTATATAAAACGACAAAGTTATGTGAAGACAGAGTACCTCTTTGCATCGTGTTCTGTCCAGGATGCCCTGGTGTTTTTAGTTGGACTCTTGGAGAACAGACGAGTTGTGTTGTGGCAGGAGCTGTCTGTGTTACACATGAGGGTCTGGAGAAAGGGGAAGAAACCTGTACTGGGGAGGTTCCTCGGGGCCACATAGCCTGGAACAGACAAACAGACACCCCAATAACAGTCATTAACAGAATAACAGAATGATTTAAGTCATTTGGGTAGCACTTAACATTATAACATGGAATTGAAACATACTGTGCATATAGTTAAGACATTACAGTACTTTTTCTCAGTATTAATTAACTGGTATTTCATAGGAAAGTAAAAATGTGTATTTTTTAGGACTTACTTACAAACAATTCAACATAGTTGGTAACTACGTGACACCAAATACTGTTGGAATATACAGGTAATAACATGGTAATAAAGTGGAAACTACTGGTAACTACTAGGCCCACTGTTTCTCACATTAATCACCTTATAATTGTTAATAATATGTTATTACTTCAAATACCCTTAACGTAGTTCACATAGTTATGTTGCATAATTTACATTCCATCATAATACAATAACTTATATTTGTGCAATAATTTTTCAAATGGTGAAATGATTGCTAAGCAATGATGAAGAAAGATGAAGAAACACTGGACCTGTCTCGGAGGTCATTCATCTGGTCACTCACATGATCAAAAGGTTACACAAACATGACTAAGCAATATCAAACACATATACAGTGAACGCTAACCTGATTATTTGGATTGGTAATGAATATGGAGAAATGTAATCATCTATATTACTAAAAATACTGATCTCATCATTTGACCAGCCCATCACTAATAAAAACGGATAATACAGCAAACACTATGAGAATATGACTTGATGGAGGACATAGGACATTCCGAGCAATGAAGCACAGACGATGGTGTCTTTCATGTCATCTAACCTCAGTCAACAAACATTCCATCCAATCTCTGGAGCACCCACACATCACCACACTGGAAACAATACAGGCCTCTGAATGATCTCTGTGGTGTCAAGTCATTTAGGGCAAGGGTCACTATCATCAACCCTCCCTGCCCTGGCATTGACAGACAAATTAGACCTTGTCTGTCAACTCTACAAAGCTAAAATAATTGAGAGTGGCAGCTGGAAAGTCCTATTCGATAATTACAGATGGGGGGAAAATCAATACAGTTTCATATGGGGATATTATTTTTGGGGCAATATCGCAATATTATTTTTGCGCTAGTTGGCTGTACCTGCACCAAAACTCCAGTATTTTTCCTTCATAGCTTGTTCTCCATCTTCTTTCTGAATGGGGAGCCAATTTGTTTTCAGCACTTTTATTTCCATGACTGATCATAACTAGATTTCTCATGGCTCTCTCTTGTCCTTCTGCAGTAGACATGTGGTCAGCAATATGTTCAGAACATCAAATCACAATAAAATCACAGTATCAAATTGCAATACATATAGAATCGTGAGAATCATAAGAATCACAATACATATTGTATCGGCAGCTAAGTATCGTGATAATATCGTATCGTGAGTTCAATGGCAATTCACAGCCCTACCGATTATGCTTGGTCATGCTTTGTTGACTTAAAACTGGACAGAAACAACACAATTTACTGGTATTGCTATACGAAAGCCCATAGACCAATCATGATGGCATCTCAACTAACACAATTTGGTCACTCCTATTTGTGTTGTTAGTGTCTTTTATTTGCTGAATCACATGATGAGGAGCTTTGTGAGAGGTGAGGACCGCAGGGTCACGAGATCTCCCACATCAAACTCTTTAGAGTTTTACGTCAGGGAGGGAAACATACACACAAATCTTTTAATCTGTTGTTTTCAAGGTTTGAAAAAGATATCCAGGACAAAACCTTGTGACTGAATATGAAGCAAACAATGTAGTTAAAGTCTGTCACTAAAGGAAATGTAATTTAACGCAGTAGTATAGTGACCACATACATCTGTAAAAAATTATGATTAACTCAAGTGAAATCACTTTAGTTTAGTATTGACTGATGTATTCTCTAATCTCAAGGAGTAAATATTTTTTTAATGTGTCATAGATTCACCAACAAGTTATTACGCAACGTCATAAATCAGTGCACCTCTCTAGAAACGGTCCTTTACTTACATGAGTCTTTCATCTTAGGGGGGAACTGGGAGCGGGTGATGGCCAGGATGATGAAGATGACCAGTGGCCAAACCAGGAGGGCCACAGTCCAGCCCTGATGGACAGAATGCAAAGTTTCAGATCAAACAGTCCAGCCCTAACACACACAACACCTTACAAAAAACACAGACAATTTCTGAAGACAGTCAATGTTGCTTTCATTTGTTCATAGTTTTGTCTAAATTTGTTTAAGTGCATTGAAATTACAGAACATGTAATGGTGATCTAAAATGTGTGTCTTAATGTGTAATAGATCATCAGAGACTTAGAACATGAGAAAATTAGTTTGGTATGACATTATTATTTATGTTCAAGATGTCACTCATGCTCTTCATATAATTATTGAAGGAATAGCTTTCACAATAAACCAGCTTGGTTTTTTTTACATACCGGTTGTCGAATGACACCAAGGGCATTTTTCCAAAGTAAAAGTCGCAGCTGTTGGAAAAATCCGGCCATCAGTAAAGGAAGCTGGAGGAGAAAACAATGGGGGAAAATGACTTGTCAAATGATGTATATGTCATTGTTGAATACTATAAAATACAAATCATTATAATATGCTCAGTACTATAATATAATCAGTACTATTTGTACCATTATATAAAGTTATTTAATCATTGCATTTAACAGACACTAAGGAAAAAGACTGTAGGGTTTCGTTATGTATTAATTTATCCTGAATTCGAATATTGGAAAAGTGTGAGGTTTTTGTCGTGTTATTTGAATGCATTAAAATCTGAGCAAATGGCTTTAATGTAGTCTATCTACTTTGTGTCTCTGTGAATATAACATTGGTTGTAAATAGTTAGAGATGTTTTTTTTAAGATAGAGAAACTAGACCATGACCTGAATTCCCTAATATAATTTGGCCAGATCTAGGCCAACATTGTTTTATTTATATCAATACGATCACGTTACATATTCTCCCCACATTAGCCTGGCTATCATCATCTTTAGAACATATTTAAATTAACACAAAACATATAACACGAAAATAACATTTCAATTTCAAATACGTTACATTTGTTCTTGATTTTTCGCGGGTAGCCTAAAGTCCTTATCGGATATTATCGACAGACTCCAACCGGGACATCGTAAAAGTAAATCCTAGCAGTCGCTCTCCGTCAGTCGGAACAACTTGAAGAAAATAAAGAAAACAGGCTACTTCAATCCACAGCTTTTCGTGATTTAGTATAATATGCGGAATAATTTGTGGGCACAGCCAACAGTTACAGTCCAAGGTGGTTGTCTGAATCCAAATGAGTTTGCCGTGATTCTTGGCTTCTGCAGGTGCTTCAAATACAGTCATGGACTGATAATGCAACCCAAGGGGCGGGTGTTGTAACTTGCCTGTCCTGTTTATTTGATTGTGTGTGTGCGTACGTGTGTGTGTAAAATTCGCTCCCAAGCTAATATTTTAAATGTTATAACTATTTTAATGCAGGCTAGAGCATGTTGTCTATGAAGTTAATTTGCCTTCGATTTGTGTTGTGAATTCTGTTCTCCAATAGCTAATTGTGGTCTTATTAGTGAGCGGCCCACGTTACCAAACATGTTACATATTGCAAACCACAACTTCCCACCCGGCACAAACTGGTTGAAATAGAGTTGTTTCAACGTAATTTGTCAACGTATTGTGACGTGGATCTATGTTTAAAATACACTGGATTTGTAAAAAGTCATCAACATAAACTGTTGTTTTGAGATTGAAATTTTAACCACAGGATTATTTCATTATTGTAACCCACTTTCAACATCAACTAATCTTGTATAAAATATGTTGAATATGTACCTTTGAAACAATGTCAGATTTTCAACTTCATATCCACTATCAAAACAATTAACAATAGGCTGGGCAGCACTTCCTACAGTTATGTTGACATGCAGCTATTTGGTCTCTCATCCAGGGTTTTAACCAAAACCAGCGCTGCTTAGCTTTTATATTTGTCACTGACGATTAGCAATGTGCTATGTTGAGAATGATTATTAAGAAACCTCTTCATAACTAAATATATTCACTGTTGCTTTGAAGTCATTCCTAAGAATATGTTCAACAGAGCAAATCAAATCAACGTTTATTTGTCACGTGCGCGGAATACAACAGGTTTCACCTTACAGTGAAATGCTTACTTACAAGCCCTAACCAAAAGTGAACATTTTAAGTAAAAAATAGGTATTAGGTAAACAATGGATAAGTAAAGAAATAAAAATAAAAACAGTAAAATAACAGTTGTGAGGCTATATACATGAGGTACTGGAACAGAGTCATTGTGCGGGGGGCACTGGGGCTAATTGAGGTAATATGTACATGTAGGTATAGTCTGGGTAGCCATTTGATTACCTGTACAGGAGTCTTATGGCTTGGAGGTAAATGCTGTTGAGAAGCCCTTTGGTCCTAGACTTGGCCTTCCTCTGACACTGCCCAGTGTAGAGGTCCTGGATGGCAGGCAGCTTGGCCCCAGTGATGTACTGGGCCGTACGCACTACCCTCTGTAGTGCCTTGCGGTTGGAGGCCGAGCAGTTGCTGTCACATCCTGACCATAGAAAGCCTTTATTTTCTATGGTGGAGTAGGTCAGGGTGTGACTTGGGGGTGTTCTAGCTTATGATTTCTATGTGTAGTCTAGTTTTTGTATGTCTATGTTGGCCTGGTATGGTTCCCAATCAGAGGCAGCTGTCTATCGTTGTCTCTGATTGGGGATCATATTTAGGTAGCCTTTTCCCACCTGTTGTTTGTGGGATCTTGTTTTTGTATTGTTGCTTTTGAGCACTACAAGGCTGTACGTTCGTTTGTTTGTTTCTCTTTATTGTTTTTGTTGCTGGTTCACATTCAACTAAATTATGATGAACCCAAATCACGCTGCGCTTTGGTCTACCCATTATGACGATCGTTACAGTTGCCGTACCAGGCAGTGATGCAACCAGGATGCTTTCGATGTTGCAGCTGTAGAACCTTTTGAGGATCTGAGGGCCCATGTCAAATCTATTCAGTCTTCTGAGGGAGAATAGGTTTTGTCTTGTCTCTTCACGACTGTCTGTGTGTTTGGACCATTCTAGTTTGTTGGTGATGTGGACACCAAGGAACTTGAAGCTCTCAACCTGCTCCACTACAGCCCCGTTGATGAGAATGGGGGCGTGCTCGGTCCTCCTTTTCCTGTAGACCACAATCATCTCCTTTGTCTTGATTATGTTGAGGCATAGGTTGATATTCTAGCACCACCCAGTCAGGTCTCTGACCTCCTCCCTATAGGCTGTCTCGTCGTTGTCTGTGATCAGGCCTATCACTGTTGTGTCGTCTGCAAACTTAATGATGATGTTGGAGTCGTGCCTGGCTATGCAGTCGTGGGTGAACAGGGAGTACAGGAGGGGACTGTGCACGCACCGCTGAGGGGCTTCAGTGTTGAGGATCAGCGTGGCAGATGTGTTGCTACCTACCCACACCACATGAGGGTGGCCTGTCAGGAAGTCCAGGATCCAGTTGCAGAAGGAAGTGTTAATTCCCATGATCCTTAGCTTAGTGATTAGCTTCAAGGGCATTATGGTGTTGAACGCATGTATAATCAATTATACTATTTAGGCCTAAATTGCATTTGCAAAGCCATCAACAGCTATTGTTTGAATTCAACTCAGGGTTATACTAAACATAGACAATTAATATAGGCCTATGGTTTCAAGCTTTGAATTCTTTCAATTATAACCTTCAAGTGAATCATTGATGATTACAATTGAAATAACATCTCAGCGAATACAACAATAAAAGTTAAAGAATAGGACTAAATCAAATTAATTTTATATAAACTGCATTCAAAGTTAGATTAGATTAGATTTAGTCCTATTCTTAAATATATATGTTTTTTTGGTTGAGATGGAGATGTGAATACAACATACAGTACCAGTAAAAGATTTGAACACACCTACTCATTTTCTTTATCTTTAATATTTTCTACATTGTAGAATAATAGTGAAGACATCAAAACAATTTTTTATTAAACACATGGAATCATGTAGTAACCAAAAAATGTTAAACAAATCTAAATATATTTTACATTTGAGATTCTTCAAAGTAGACACCATTTGACTTGATGACAGCTATGCCCACTCTTGGCATTCTCTCAACCAGCTTCACCTGGAATGCTTTTCCAACCGTCTTGAAGGAGTTCCTACATAAGCTGAGCACTTGTTGGCTGCTTTTCCTTCACTCTGCAGTCCAACTCATTCCAAACCATCTCAATATGGTTGAGGTCAGGTGATTGTGGAGGTAGGTCATCTGATGCAGCGCGCTGTTACTCTCCTTCTTAAATGGAACTGTAACTAAGTAAACTTATACTCTGTTTTATTATATCTGATTAACAATATGAGTTCATAAGAAGGTATTGTATGACACGGACAAGGAGTAATTAAAGTTAATGAACACCATTCCAACTAGACAGAAACAAATGAGTTGTGGATTAATTAAGCAGATAAGGTAGTTAACCTATGGTTGAACCGACGAAACTGAGCTCTGGGGTGTTTTTTACTCACAGGAGCGGCCAGAGCCGTCAGTCAGCCAGGAGCGACCAGAGCCGTCAGTCAGCTCCTCGCTGACTGACGGAGCCAGGCTGTGAGTGCATTCCTAGGTTTTCTGTTTATTAGAACTGTCAGCTAAGTGGTGATCGATAATGTTGGGGGGTCAAAATTTAATTCAGTTATGTTGTGTGTCCTGTGTATGTGCTAGGGGGGTCAGAATGAACCTTTAAAGTTCCCTTTAACCCGGTCTGGAGGAGGAGATTCATTTTAGGAGCAATAAAATGACGTCATGTTATTGTATATAAACTGTATCTCGTGGTAACGTGGCAGCGCGCTCCGAGAATAAATTCTGTTACCTATTATTGATAAGACAGGTCTCCGTCTATTTTATGCAAACAAGTATCTTACAAATTCTCATAAAATAGATTAAGGGAATTCAATTAATGAAAACACATTGGTATAATTAAATTACAGTAACAACCTCGTCCTCCTCTTCTGGGGAGGAGAAGCGAGAAGGATCGGAGGAGCTAAACGCAGCGTGGTAAGTGTTTTAAAACATAAACTTAACACTATGAAATACAAAACAATAAACTTGAAATGAACGAAACAGTTCCATGTGGCAACAAACACTGACACGGAAGACAAACACCCACCACCCAAAACTGAAACGCAGGCTACCTAAGAATGATTCTCAATCAGGGACAACAATTGACAGCTGCCTCTGATTGAGAACCATACTAGGCCGAACTCAAAAACCAACATAGAAAAACCAACATAGACTGCCCACACAACTCACACCCTGACCATACTAAAACAAAGATCAAATAACATAACTATGGTCAGAACGTGACAGTACCCCCCCCCCCCACAAAGGTGCGGACTCCGGCAAAACATGAACCTATAGGGGAGGGTTTAGGTGGGTGTCTGTCCACGGTGGCGGCTCTGGTTTGGGTCCCCACTTCACCATAGTCTCCGGAGTGAAGGGCGATTCCGGCATCGCCGCCGTGACAGGCAGCTCTGGCAGCTCCTGGCTGACTGACGGCTCTGGCCGCTCCTGGCTGACTGACGGCTCTGGCCGCTCCTGGCTGACTGACGGCTCTGGCAGATCCTGGCTGACTGACGGCTCTGGCCTCTCCTGGCTGACTGACGGCTCTGGCAGCTCAGGACAGACTGGCGACTCTGGCAGCTTAGGACAGACTGGCGACTCTGGCAGCTCAGGACAGACTGGCGACTCTGGCAGCTCAGGACAGACTGGCGACTCTGGCAGCTCAGGACAGACTGGCGACTCTGGAAGCTCAGGACAGACTGGCGACTCTGGCAGCTCAGGACAGACAGGAGACTTTGGTAACTCAAGACAGACTGGCGACTCTGGCAGCTCAGGACAGACGGGAGACTCTGGCAGCTCAGGACGGACGGGAGACTCTGGCAGCTCAGGACAGACGGGAGACTCTGGCAGCTCAGGACAGACGGGAGACTCTGGCAGCTCAGGACAGACGGGAGACTCTGGCAGCGCTGGAGAGGAGGAAGGCTATGACAGCACAGGACCGGCGGGAGCACCTGTAGGGAAAAGACGGAGAAACAGCCTGGTGCGGGGGGCTGCCACCAGAGGGCTGGTACGTGGAGGTGGCACCGGACAGACCGGACCATGAAGGCGCACTGGAGCTCTTGAGCACCGAGCCTGCCCAACCATACCTGTTTGAATGCTCCCCGTAGCCAGGCCAGTGCGGTGAGATGGAATAGCCCGCACCGGGCTGTGTAGGCGAACCGGGGACACCATGTGTAAGGCTGGTGCCATGTACACCGGCCCGAGGAGACACACTGGAGACCAGATGCATAGAGCCGGCTTCATGGCACCTGGCTCGATGCCCACTCTAGCCCGGCCGATACAAGGAGCTGGAATGGACCGCACTGGGCTATGCACACGCACCGTAGATACCGTGTGCTCCACCGCATAACACAGTGCCTGCCCGGTCCCTCTCTCTCTCCGGTAAGCACGGGAAGTTGGCGCAGGTCTCCTACATGCCTCCTCCCCGTGCTGCCTCCTCAAAACACCGCCTCTCAGATTTCGCTGCCTCCAGCTCAGCCTTGGGGCGGCGATATTCTCCAGCCTGTGCCTATGGTCCCTTGCCATCCAGAATCTCCTCCTAAGTCCAGGAGTCCTGCGAAACACAAGTACAGTAATATTTTTGTAATACAGTAAATAGCCTAATCTTACAAACTAATTTAATAGTAGTTATTTAACCTTAAAATGAGTAACATATCCATGGCCACATTTTGAGGTTGGCCTAATGTAACTATAAATGTCTTCTTATGTAATCATATAAAGCTTGCAAAGGTCACAGGTCTGTGGAAGTCTTCACAATTGCTTTAATAATCTGTGCAGGATCTTAAACATTATTGATAACTTGCGCTATGTACTTTTAATGTAATCTCAACTGCAATCCAGGTCATTTGGTTGCGCTATTTGATGAAGCACAGTTAAATTGTTGTATAAACAAACAATATATCTGACACTGTATTTGAACTTTACTGTGCTTTTAAATGGTTGAATGCACAGTGATAACACATTCTGTTGATAACTAAACCAAAAATCCAACATTGTTTTTCTATTGGAATTTGGTTGTGCTTTTAGATGAGATTTGTCAAACATATTCCCACGAGGGGGTCCAATCCGGCCCACACGTGGTTTAAGTTTTAAAAGAAACTCACTCAGGATTCTTTTAAATAATTAAAACAAAATTGAAACTGTGTAGAAATGATAATGGACCTATATTCATAGAGTTTATTTTCATGGGGAAGGGAGACGTAAATTAGGGCTGGTTCATCAGAGTTAGACACAGTCTGTCCTTTTTAGAGCCAAGGGAGTCAAGTTACTTATGTGCCCTGATTTGAGGCCCTTCAGAATGCTTCTAGCCACCTCACTCAGTTCACTATGGTGTCTGAATAAAGTCAAGTATCTCCTTACTACTAAAAAACTGGTATTTTTCTTTCTCTCCTGTGCTCTCCCTCTCCCTTTGTATCTCCTTACTACTAAAACTGGTTATTCATTCATAACAAATATATTATTTTTATTACGTTTGCAATTGCAACAAATAATCTGCTCAGACCCCAACCAAGGAACATCAAAAGTCGTGCTATAAATTCACAGACAACACAAAGATTCCTTGATGTCCTTCCAGATTCCCTCTGTCTACCCATGGATGCCAGAGGACAAAAATCAGTTAACCACCTAACTGAGGAACTCAATTTAACCTTGCACAATACCCTAGATGCAGTTGCACCCCTAAAAACTAAAAACATTTCTCATAAGAAACTAGCTCCCTGGTACACAGAAAATACCCGAGCTCTGAAGCAAGCTTCCAGAAAATTGGAACGGAAATGGCGCCACACCAAACTGGATGTCTTCCGACTAGCTTGGAAAGACAGTACCGTGCAGTACCGAAGAGCCCTTACTGCTGCTCGATCATCCTATTTTTCTAACTTAATTGAGGAAAATAAGAACAATCCGAAATTCCTTTTTGATACTGTCGCAAAGCTAACTAAAAAGCAGCATTCCCCAAGAGAGGATGGCTTTCACTTTAGCAGTGATAAATTCATGAACTTCTTTGAGGAAAAGATTATGATTATTAGAAAGCAAATTACGGACTCCTCTTTAAATCTGCGTATTCCTTCAAAGCTCAGTTGTCCTGAGTCTGCACAACTCTGCCAGGACCTAGGATCAAGAGAGACGCTCAAGTGTTTTAGTACTATATCTCTTGACACAATGATGAAAATAATCATGGCCTCTAAACCTTAAAGCTGCATACTGGACCCTATTCCACCTAAACTACTGAAAGAGCTTCTTCCTGTGCTTGGCCTTCCTATGTTGAACATAATAAACAGCTCTCTATCCACCGGATGTGTACCAAACTCACTAAAAGTGGCAGTAATAAAGCCTCTCTTGAAAAAGCCAAACCTTGACCCAGAAAATATAAAAAAATATCGGCCTATATCGAATCTTCCATTCCTCTCAAAATTTTTAGAAAAGGCTGTTGCGCAGCAATTCACTGCCTTCCTGAAGACAAACAATGTATACGAAATGCTTCAGTCTGGTTTTAGACCCCATCATAGCACTGAGACTGCACTTGTGAAGGTGGTAAATGACCTTTTAATGGCATCAGACCGAGGCTCTGCATCTGTCCTCGTGCTCCTAGACCTTAGTGCTGCTTTTGATACCGTCGATCACCACATTCTTTTGGAGAGATTGGAAACCCAAATTGGTCTACATGGACAAGTTCTGGCCTGGTTTAGATCTTATCTGTCGGAAAGATATCAGTTTGTCTCTGTGAATGGTTTGTCCTCTGACAAATCAACTGTAAATTTTGGTGTTCCTCAAGGTTCCGTTTTAGGACCACTATTGTTTTCACTATATATTTTACCTCTTGGGGATGTCATTCGAAAACATAATGTTAACTTTCACTGCTATGCGGATGACACACAGCTGTACATTTCAATGAAACATGGTGAAGCCCCAAAATTGCCCTCGCTAGAAGCATGTGTTTCAGACATAAGGAAGTGGATGGCTGCAAACTTTCTACTTTTAAACTTGGACAAAACAGAGATGCTTGTTCTAGGTCCCAAGAAACAAAGAGATCTTCTGTCGAATCTGACAATTAATCTTAATGGTTGTACAGTCATCTCAAATTAAACTGTGAAGGACCTCGGCGTTACTCTGGACACTGATCTCTCTTTTGAAAAACATATCAAGACCATTTCAAGGACAGCTTTTTTCCATCTACGTAACATTGCAAAAATCAGAAACTTTCTGTCCAAAAATTATGCAGAAAAATTAATCCATGCTTTTGTCACTTCTAGGTTAGACTACTGCAATGCTCTACTTTCCGGCTACCCGGATAAAGCACAAAATAAACTTCAGTTCGTGCTAAATACGGCTGCTAGAATCCTGACTAGAACCAAAAAATTTGATCATATTACTCCAGTGCTAGCCTCCCTACACTGGCTTCCTGTCAAAGCAAGGGCTGATTTCAAGGTTTTACTGCTAACCTACAAAGCATTACATGGGCTTGCTCCTACCTATCTCTCTGATTTGGTCCTGCCGTACATACCTACACGTACGCTACGGTCACAAGACGCAGGCCTCCTAATTGTCCCTAGAATTTCTAAGCAAACAGCTGGAGGCAGGGCTTTCTCCTATAGAGCTCCAATTTTATGGAACGGTATGCCTACCCATGTCAGAGACGCAAACTCGGTTTCAACCTTTAAGTCTGAAGACTCATCTCTTCAGTGGGTCATATGATTGAGTGTAGTCTGGCCCAGGAGTGGGAAGGTAAACGGAAAGGCTCTGGAGCAACGAACCGCCCTTGCTGTCTCTGCCTGGCCGGTTCCCCTCTTTCCACTGGGATTCTCTGCTTCTAACCATATTACAGGGGCTGAGTCACTGGCTTACTAGGGCTCTCTCATACCGTCCCTGGGAGGGGTGCGTCACCTGAGTGGGTTGAGTCACTGATGTGATCATCCTGTCTGGGTTGGCGCCCCCCCCTTGGGTTGTACTGTGGCGGAGATCTTTGTGGGCTATACTCAGCCTTGTCTCAGGATGGTAAGTTGGTGGTTGAAGATATCCCTCTAGTGGTGTGGGGGCTTTGGCAAAGTGGGTAGGGTTATATCCTTCCTGTTTGGCCCTGTCCGGGGGTGTCCTCGGATGGGGCCACAGTGTCTCCTGACCCCTCCTGTCTCAGCCTCCAGTATTTATGCTGCATTAGTTTGTGTCGGGGAGCTAGGAGTCAGTTTGTTATATCTGGAGTACTTCTCCTGTCCTATTCGGTGTCCTGTGTGAATTTAAGTGTGCTCTCTCTAAATCTCTCTTTCTTTCTCTCTCTCGGAGGACCTAAGCCCTAGGACCATGCCCCAGGACTACCTGACATGATGACTCCTTGCTGTCCCCAGTCCACCTGACCATGCTGCTGCTCCAGTTTCAACTGTTCTGCCTTATTATTATTGGACCATGCTGGTCATTCGTTTCCGGTTCCGGGTTGGAGCGAGCGGTCGCATCTACACTTCGGTCCGCAGGTAGTATAACTTTTCATTACATTTCATTATAGTACAACGGTTTGATTTGTCTAATCTTAGCAATTTCTTCTTAGCTAGCTACATAGCCGTCTTTGTATCAAAGATAATTGCGTAATTATCGTATTTCGTCGTCCTAACGTAGTCTTCACTGCTATCTGCCCAGCAGCTAGCTAACGTCCACTAGCACAGCAGCTAGCTAACGTCCACTAGCACTGTAGAAACTATTACACTCAACGACTCGATTAGTGTAGTGTTAGCTAGCTACATAGTTGTCTTTGCTGTCTTCGTATCCAAGGTAATTGTGTAGTTTAGAGTGTGTAGACTTAGAGTGATTATCTTAATTTACCCGAGGTTAGCTAGCCAGCTATTTGTCGTCCTATTTGTCGTCCTTAACGTAGGAGTCACTGCTAGCCAACAGCAACAGCTAGCCAACGTCTTCCGAATTGAACTTCAACAACCCGGTCAACATTCCGCCTCGCTCCACAGGTAGTATCACATTTTCATTTCACTTCATTACAGTACAACGGTTTGATTTTGTATCGTCTTTGTATCTAAGACAATAAGACAATTGTGTAGTCTGGAGCGATTCTCTAGGTTAGCTAGCCAGCTATTGTCGTTCTTTTAACGTAACGTTACGTAATCAACACTGCTAGCTAGCCAGCTAGCCCCCGAATAGCAGCACTGTAGAAACTATTACACTCGACGGAACGACTTGATTAGTGTAGTGTCAACAACGTAGCCACTGCCAGCTAGCCTACTCCAGCAGTACTGTATCATTTCAATCATTTTAGTCAATAAGATTCTTGCTACGTAAGCTTAACGTTCTGAACATTCGATAAGTGTAGTCCACTTGTCATTCCAATCTCCTTTGCATTAGCGTAGCCTCTTCTGTAGCCTGTCAACTATGTGTCTATCTATCCCTGTTCTCTCCTCTCTGCACAGACCATACAAACGCTCCACACCGCGTGGCCGCGGCCACCCTAATCTGGTGGTCCCAGCGCGCACGACCCACGTGGAGTTCCAGGTCTCCGGTAGCCTCTGGAACTGCCGATCTGCGGCCAACAAGGCAGAGTTCATCTCAGCCTATGCCTCCCTCCAGTCCCTCGACTTCTTGGCACTGACGGAAACATGGATCACCACAGACAACACTGCTACTCCTACTGCTCTCTCTTCGTCCGCCCACGTGTTCTCGCACACCCCGAGAGCTTCTGGTCAGCGGGGTGGTGGCACCGGGATCCTCATCTCTCCCAAGTGGTCATTCTCTCTTTCTCCCCTTACCCATCTGTCTATCGCCTCCTTTGAATTCCATGCTGTCACAGTTACCAGCCCTTTCAAGTTTAACATCCTTATCATTTATCGCCCTCCAGGTTCCCTAAGGAGAGTTCATCAATGAGCTTGATGCCTTGATAAGCTCCTTTCCTGAGGACGGCTCACCTCTCACAGTCCTGGGTGACTTTAACCTCCCCACGTCTACCTTTGACTCATTCCTCTCTGCCTCCTTCTTTCCACTCCTCTCCTCTTTTGACCTCACCCTCTCACCTTCCCCCCCTACTCACAAGGCAGGCAATACGCTCGACCTCATCTTTACTAGATGCTGTTCTTCCACTAACCTCATTGCAACTCCCCTCCAAGTCTCCGACCACTACCTTGTATCCTTTTCCCTCTCGCTCTCATCCAACACTTCCCACACTGCCCCTACTCGGATGGTATCGCGCCGTCCCAACCTTCGCTCTCTCTCCCCCGCTACTCTCTCCTCTTCCATCCTATCATCTCTTCCCTCTGCTCATACCTTCTCCAACCTATCTCCTGATTCTGCCTCCTCAACCCTCCTCTCTTCCCTTTCTGCATCCTTTGACTCTCTATGTCCCCTATCCTCCAGGCCGGCTCGGTCCTCCCCTCCCGCTCCGTGGCTCGACGACTCATTGCGAGCTCACAGAACAGTGCTCCGGGCAGCCGAGCGGAAATGGAGGAACACTCGCCTCCCTGCGGACCTGGCATCCTTTCACTCCCTCCTCTCTACATTTTCCTCCTCTGTCTCTGCTGCTAAAGCCACTTTCTTCCACTCTAAATTCCAAGCATCTGCCTCTAACCCTAGGAAGCTCTTTGCCACCTTCTCCTCCCTCCTGAATCCTCCTCCTCCCCCCCCCCCTCCTCCCTCTCTGCAGATGACTTCGTCAACCATTTTGATAAGAAGGTCGACGACATCCGATCCTCGTTTGCTAAGTCAAACGACACCGCTGGTTCTGCTCACACTGCCCTACCCTGTGCTCTGACCTCTTTCTCCCCTCTCTCTCCAGATGAAATCTCGCTTCTTGTGACGGCCGGCCGCCCAACAACCTGCCCGCTTGACCCTATCCCCTCCTCTCTTCTCCAGACCATTTCCGGAGACCTTCTCCCTTACCTCACCTCGCTCATCAACTCATCCCTGACCGCTGGCTACGTCCCTTCCGTCTTCAAGAGAGCGAGAGTTGCACCCCTTCTGAAAAAACCTACACTCGATCCCTCCGATGTCAACAACTACAGACCAGTATCCCTTCTTTCTTTTCTCTCCAAAACTCTTGAACGTGCCGTCCTTGGCCAGCTCTCCCGCTATCTCTCTCAGAATGACCTTCTTGATCCAAATCAGTCAGGTTTCAAGACTAGTCATTCAACTGAGACTGCTCTTCTCTGTATCACGGAGGCGCTCCGCACTGCTAAAGCTAACTCTCTCTCCTCTGCTCTCATCCTTCTAGACCTATCGGCTGCCTTCGACACTGTGAACCATCAGATCCTCCTCTCCACCCTCTCCGAGTTGGGCATCTCCGGTGCGGCCCACGCTTGGATTGCGTCCTACCTGACAGGTCGCTCCTACCAGGTGGCGTGGCGAGAATCTGTCTCCTCGCCACGCGCTCTCACCACTGGTGTCCCCCAGGGCTCTGTTCTAGGCCCTCTCCTATTCTCGCTATACACCAAGTCACTTGGCTCTGTCATAACCTCACATGGTCTCTCCTATCATTGCTATGCAGACCACACACAATTAATCTTCTCCTTTCCCCCTTCTGATGACCAGGTGGCGAATCGCATCTCTGCATGTCTGGCAGACATATCAGTGTGGATGACGGATCACCACCTCAAGCTGAACCTCGGCAAGACGGAGCTGCTCTTCCTCCCGGGGAAGGACTGCCCGTTCCATGATCTCGCCATCACGGTTGACAACTCCATTGTTTCCTCCTCCCAGAGCGCTAAGAACCTTGGCGTGATCCTGGACAACACCCTGTCGTTCTCAACTAACATCAAGGCGGTGGCCCGTTCCTGTAGGTTCATGCTCTACAACATCTGCAGAGTACGCCCCTGCCTCACACAGGAAGCGGCGCAGGTCCTAATCCAGGCACTTGTCATCTCCCGTCTGGATTACTGCAACTCGCTGTTGGCTGGGCTCCCTGCCTGTGCCATTCAACCCCTACAACTCATCCAGAACGCCGCAGCCCGTCTGGTGTTCAACCTTCCCAAGTTCTCTCACGTCACCCCGCTCCTCCGCTCTCTCCACTGGCTTCCAGTTGAAGCTCGCATCCGCTACAAGACCATGGTGCTTGCCTACGGAGCTGTGAGGGGAACGGCACCGCAGTACCTCCAGGCTCTGATCAGGCCCTACACCCAAACAAGGGCACTGCGTTCATCCACCTCTGGCCTGCTCGCCTCCCTACCACTGAGGAAGTACAGTTCCCACTCAGCCCAGTCAAAACTGTTCGCTGCTCTGGCCCCCAATGGTGGAACAAACTCCCTCACGACGCCAGGACAGCGGAGTCAATCACCACCTTCCGGAGACACCTGAAACCCCACCTCTTCAAGGAATACCTAGGATAGGATAAAGCAATCCTTCTCAACCCCCCTTAAATGATTTAGATGCACTATTGTAAAGTGGCTGTTCCACTGATGTCAGAAGGTGAATTCACCAATTTGTAAGTCGCTCTGGATAAGAGCGTCTGCTAAATGACTTAAATGTAAATGAACATTTGAACATTTTGGCCATGTTCTGTTATAATCTCCACTAGCCTGGTTCCTCTCTAGGTTTCTTCCTAAGTTTTTGCCTTTCTAGGGAGTTTTTCCTAGCGACTGTGCTTCTACACCTGCATTGCTTGCTGTCTGGGGTTTTAGGCTGGGTTTCTGTACAGCACTTTGAGATATCAGCTGATGTATGAAGGGCTATATAAATAAATTTGATTTGATTTATACTAACCTAATGGTATTTGGTTGAGAAAACACAGTGCTTGTGTAAACCTTTACTACTGTTCAAAAGTTTGGGGAAATTTAGAAATGTCCTTGTTTCCATGAAAACATACATGAAATTAGTTGCAAAATGAATAGGAAATATAGTCAAGATGTTGACAAGGTTATAAATAATGATTTTTAATTTTAATAATAATTGTGTTCTTCAAACTTTGCTTTCATAAAATAATCCTCCATTTGCAGCAATTACAGCCTTGCAGATCTTTGGCATTCTAGTTGTCAATTTGTTGAGGTAATCTGTTGAGATTTCACCCCATGCTTCCTAAAGCACCTCCCACAAGTTGGATTGGCTTGATGGGCACTTCTTACGTATCATACGGTCAAGCTGCTCCCACAACAGCTCAATAGGGTTCAGATCTGGTGACTGTACTGGCTACTCCATTATAGACAGAATGCAAGCTGACTGCTTCTTCCCTAAATACTTCTTGCATAGTTTGGAGCTGTGCTTTAGGTCAGTGTCCTGTTGTAGGAGGACATTTGACTTCAATTAAACGCCATCCACAGGGTATGGCATGGCGTTGCAAAATGGAGAGATAGCCTTCCTTTTTCAATATCCCATTCACCTGTACAAATCTCCCACTTTACCACCACCAAAGCACCCCCAGACCATCACGTTGCCTCCACCATCCTTGACAAATGGCGTCAAGCACTCCTCCAGCATCTTTTCATTTTCTCTGCGTCTCACGAATGTTCTTCTTTGTGATCCGAACAGCTCAAAACTTAGATTTGTCTGTCCATTACACTTTTTTTCCAATCTTCCTCTGTCCAGTGTCTGTGTTCTTTTTCCCATCTTAATCTTTTACTTTTATTGGCCAGTCTGAGATATGGCTTTTTCTTTGCAACTCTGCCTAGAAGGACAGCATCCCAGAGTCGCCACTTCACTGTTGACGTTGAGACTGATGTTTTGCAGGTACAATTTAATGAAGATGCCAGTTGAGGACTTCTGCAACGTCTGTTTCTCAAACTAGACACTCTAATGTACTTGTCTTCTTGCTCAGTTGTGCACCGGGGCCTCCCACTGCGCTTTCTATTCTGGTCAGAGACAGTTTGCGCTGTTTTGTGAAGAGAGTAGTACACTGTGTTGTACGATATCTTCAGATTCTTGGCAATTTCTCGCATGGAATAGCCTTCATTTCTCAGAACAAGAATAGACTGACGAGTTTCAGAAGAAAGTTATATGTTTCTGGCCATTTTGAGCCTGTAATTGAACCCAACCCCCCCACTACATTACTGCTACTCTCTGTTCATCATATATGCATAGTCACTTTAACCATATCTACATGTACATACTACCTCAATCAGCCTGACTAACCGGTGTCTGTATGTATCCTCGCTACTGTATATAGCCTGTCTTTTTACAGTTGTTTGATTTCTTTACTTACCTATTGTTCACCCAATACGTTTTTGCACTATTGGTTAGAGCCTGTAAGTAAGCATTTCACTATAAGGTCTACACCGGTTGTATTCGGCGCATGTGACAAATAAACTTTTTGATTTGATTTGCATAATTCACTTTAATAACTCTACCTACATGTATATACAGTATATTACCTCAATTACCTTGACTAACCGGTGCCCCCACACATTGACTCTGTACCGGTACCCCCTGTATATAGCCTCAATATTGTTATTTTACTGCTGCTCTTTAATTATTTGTTATTTTTTGGGGAAATGTCTCTTAAAACTGCATTGTTGGTTTAGGGCTTGTAAGTAAGCATTTCACTGTAAGGTCTACACCGGTTGTATTCGGCGCATGTGACAAATACAATTTGATTTGATGCTCCAGATACTCAAATAGTGTAAAGAAGGCCAGTTTTATTGCTTCTTCAATCAGAACAACAGATTTCAGCTGTACTAACATAATTGCAAAAGGGTTTTCTAATGTTCAATTAGCCCTTTAAAATGATAAACTTGGTTTAGCTAACACAACGTGCCATTGGAACACAGGAGTGATGGTTGCTGATAATGGGCCTCTGTATGCCTATGTAGATATTCTATTAAAAATCAGTCATTTCCAGTTACAATAGTCATTTACAACATTAACAATGTCGACACTGTATTTCCGATCAATTTGATGTTTTCTTTAATAAAAAACAAGGACATTTCTAAGTGACCCCCTCCCTTTTGAACGGTAGTGTACATTGAACTATTTCAGACTTGAAAAACATATACAATGACTTGCAAAACTCCTCTCTCATAGCCAAACAACTAACTCTTGAATATGATTATTGCCTACTGTTGTGCTATAGTAGTCAACTCTCATTATTAAAAAAATTAACTCTCAATTGTACAAACAAACTGTATTTGATCAACTGATAAGATACATTCTGAGGTTTTTCCTCTTGAAATGAACCAATACATGTCCTCATCGTCATTGAACATATTTGCATTCTCATGAATAAAAACAGGGCTGGGTCTAGTTCTTTGAAAATAGCCTCTTTAATGGCGGTCACCTTAGAACATCTTGACAGGTGATATCATTGTGTCAGTCCTTTTGTTGTAAGAAAAAGGAAAGAAAAAAGATGATGTAATCAGTGAAAATATGGTATGGGCTCTGATTTAGAGTCTTGAAAATAGTTTAAAATGAAATCCTTTCCCAAATGACAGTCATACAATTGGAAAAGTACAAAAATGTCACAACATTTGTCATTCAATTTTTATACAGTACATGTAGTCTGTAGAACAAACGTTACTGTAAGTGTAATCTTTGTCAGAGTTATGTTGATATCTGATCATATAAAATATAGATAATGTTTGAAGTTTCACCATAATAAACTGGTCCATCCATGTTCACTATGTGGCTTTGGACTTACCTTTTAACAGGTCAAGTGGAACAAAAATGGCACATCAACATATTATATTTAGCCACATATCTGCTTCTCTCTGTTGGAAAACTGCATTGTCAACCAAGCAGCAACGTTTCTATCATAGGCTACACTCAAAGGAAAACAAAACAAAGGAAAACAAAACAAAAAGAACAAAGGTTTCTCAAGCTCACCAAAATGTGGTCCAGCATAATAAGGACGATTCACAACCAAATAGACTTTGAATTGGCAGAAGTAAATAAAAGAAGACACTGCTCTTTCAATTCATGTTACCCCAACAAATAATTCCCCTAAAAGTATTCAGACCCTTTGACTTTTTCCACATATTTGTACATTACAGCCGGATTCTAAAATTGATTAAATGGTTAGTTCACCTCATCAACTACATACAATACCCCATAATGACAAATCAAAAACAGGTTTATAGAATTCCTCTCAAGCTCTGTCAGGTTGGATGGGGAGCATTGCTGCAGTTATTTTCAGGTCTCTCCAGAGACGTTAAATCGGGTTTAAGTCCGGGCTCTAGCTGGGCCACTCAAGGACATTCAGAGACTTGACCTAAAACCACTCCTGCATTGTCTTGGCTGTGTGCTTAGGGTCATTGTCCTTTTGGAAGGTGAACCTTCGCCCCAGTCTGAGGTCATGAGCGCTCTGGAGCAGGTATTCATCAAGTGCCATTTACTGAGGACTGGCTTCCGTATAGCCACTCTACTATAAAAGGCCTGATTGGTGGAATGCTGCAGAGATGGTTGTCCTTCTGAAAGGTTCTCCCATCTCCACAGAGAACTCTGGAGCTGTATCAGAGGGACCAGTGGGTTCTTGGTCACCTCCCTGACCAAGGCCCTTCTCCCCCGATTGCTCAGTTTGGCCAGGCGACCAAACTTCTTCCATTTAAGATTGATGGAGGCCACTGTGTTCTTGGGGACGTTCAGTGCTACAAAAATGTTTTGGTACCCTTCCCCAGATGGGCGCCTCAACACAATCCTGTCTCTGAGCTCTCATGGCTTGGTTTTTGCTTTGACATGCACTGTCAACTGTGGGACTTATATAGACAGGTGTGTGCCTTTCCAAATCATGTCCAATCAATTTAAATTACCACAGGTGGTCTCCAATAAAGTTGTAGAAACATCTCAAGGATGATCAATGGAAACAGGATGCACCTGAGCTCAATTTCGAGTCTCACAGCAAAGGGTCTGAATACTTATGTAAATAAGGTGTCTGTCTTTTTATTTGATAAATTCAAAAAAAAATGTTAAACCTGTTTTTGATTTGTTATTATGGGGTATTGTGTGTAGATTGCTGAGGATTTTTTTATTTAATCAATTTTAGAATAAGGCTTTAACGTAACAAAATGTGGAAAAAGTCAAGGGGTCTGAATACTTTCTGAAAGGAACTGTATACCATTATTATACCATTACTATCAGCCAAATCTGATTATCATTTTCACTCATACTAGGTGCTGCCATTATGATAGATAAAACAATGGTTTATATATGTAAAGTTAGCAGACATGAGTGCAAACAAGTGAAAATAAAGTGGTGACCTTGAAAACATCTGACCTATAAAACATCTGTTCTTTAAAAAGTATTTGAAGGTTTTTGTCTAATCACAGGTTGCACAATTCTCAAAACAATAAAAACATGACACAAAAAACACTATTAGAACATATATTGTACATATATACAGTTGAAGTCGGAAGATTACATACACCTTAGACAAATACATTTAAACTCAGTTTTTCACAATTCCTGATATTTAATTATAGTAAAAATTCCCTGTTTTAGGTTAGTTAGGATCACCACTTTATTTTAAGAATGTGAAATGTCAGAATAATAGAATGATTTACTTCAGCTTTCATTTCTTTCATCACATTCCCAGTGGATCAGACGTTTACATACACTCAATTAGTATTTGGTAGCATTACCTTTCAATTGTTTAACTTGGGTCAAATGTGTCAGGGAGCCTTCCACAAGCTTCCCACAATAAGTTGGGTGAATTTTGGCCCATTCCTCCTGACAGAGCTGGTGTAACTGAGTCAGGTTTGTAGGCATCCTTGCTCACACATGCTTTTTCAGTTGTCAGCAAATGTTCTATATGATTGAGGTCAGGGCTTTGTGATGGACACTACCTTGACTTTGTTGTCCTTAAGCCATTTTGCCACAACTTTGGAAGTATTCTTGGGGTCATTGTCCATTTGGAAGACCCATTTGAGACCAAGCGTTAACTTCCTGACTGAAGTCTTGAAATGTTGCTTCAATATATTCACATAATTTTCCTCCTCATGATGCCACCTATTTTGTGAAGTGCACCAGTACCTCCTGCAGCAAAGCACCCTCACAACATGATGCTGCCACTCCCGTGCTTCACGGTTGGGATGGTGTTCTTTGGCTTGCAAGCTACCCCCTTTTTCCGCCAACATAATGGTCATTATGGCCAAACAGTTCTATTTTTGTTTCGTCAGACTCCAAAAAGTATGATCTTTGTCCCCATGTGCAGTTGCAAACCGTAGTTTGGCTTTTTTTAATGGCAGTTTCGGAGCAGTGGCTTCTTCCTTGCTGAGCGGCCTTTCAGGTTATTTCGATATAGGACTTGTTTTACTGTGGATATAGATAATATGTACCTGTTTCCTCCAGCTTTTTCACAAGGTCCTTTGCTGTTGTTCTGGGATTGATTTGCAATATTTGCACCAAAGTACGTTCAACTCTAGGAGACAGAATGCGTTTTCTTCCTGAGTGGTATGACGGCTGCGTGGTCCCATGGTGTTTATACTTCCGTACAATTGTTTGTACAGATGAACGTGGTACTTCTGTAATTTGGAAATTGCTCCCAAGGATGAACCAGACTTGTGGAGGTCTATAATGTTTTTCTGAAGTCTTGGCTTATTTATTTTGATTTTCCCACAATGTCAAGCAGAGGCACTGAGTTTGAAGGTAGGGCCTGAAGTACATCCACAGGTACACCTCCGATTGTCTCAAATAATGTCAATTAGTCTATCAGAAGCTTCTACTGCCATGACATCACTTTCTGTAATTTTCCAAGCTGTTTAAAGGCACAGTCGATTTAGTGTATGTAAACTTCTGACCCACTGGAATTGTGATTCAGTGAAATAATCTGTTTGTAAACAATTGTTGGAAAAATGTGTTGTGTCATGCACAAAGTAGATGTCCTAACCGACTTGCCAAAACTACAGTTTGTTAACAAGACATTTGCGGAGTGGTTAAAAAACGAGTTTTAATGACTCCAACCTAAGTGTATGTAAACGTCCGACTTTAAATGTATATATAAAAACAAAGCTCCACTTTAACACTGCAATTGGCATGTTCTTTGAGAGCTGTTGAGAGGGGTGTCACATCATTGCATTAGTAAACTATTTTCCAGTGTGTGGGCTGTTCACACTCCTTCTCGCTGTCCCCACAGAAGCGGTTGTAGGTAGTTTTGGGGTCGAATCCCAGAATCTCTCTCTCCTCGTGGATCCGGAAAGAGAAGGTTGACACAGATGTTCCGATAAAATACCTGGGAAATGGGAGGGCGATAGAGGGAATTCAATTCAATGCAACTATATCTATCCCACCAGGGGCAATTAAGAAAGACAAGTCCGTTTTACAAGTATCAAATCAATAGAAAGTCTTCAACACATGAAATACAGTATACAATAGACTTCACATTCCTCATCACCCCATACAGTACACAACAGGCTAATACTATTGATTTAAATGCAGTGCAAATATTCTAAAGTGCAGTAGAAGTGTAATGATGTGTTTAACACTCCAGTACTGTAATATATTTCTAGTGGTGTGATCCAGAAACTAATGTGACTGGAATGCACCCTCAGACCATGTGATTATAAGGGACAATGGCTTTCAGGTCCATATGTGGGTCTGACGTACACAGGTGACAAAGACAACTATTGTACCATATGATCCGTTAGTTCAGTTGAAAATATTTACTTAATTTAACAGCAGAATCTTAGACAATATAGAGTACAATATATATACAGTATGTTTGAAGTACAGAGTCTTATCATGAACACCTAGATCTGCCATCTCACATTTAAAATGGGATACAAAAACTTCAATGATCTTACTTTACTCCTTCAAGCGTATTTAAATTATTCTGTTTATCCCTCTATCATGGGTGGCTTATTACATTTAAACATTTTGATGTCGAGTAATGATGATGTAAAGCAAACCTCAAATATTTTAAGGAATTGTTTCGGACTATTTTTACACTGCTCTGACAATCGAATTCCCTTTACAGACATTTGATAAAAATATGATCTTAAAGGAAACTTACAGCCTAATAAAATAATTATAATACTGTAAGTGGTATCACATGACCCACTATCCTACAGAACGTGAGGGTAACAAAAGCTGTTTAACTACAGTATGCTCGTGTGCACTTCAACAAAAGAAAAGTACAAGAATGTCTGCATCATGTGTAATTGTCACAGCTCCCCACCCTCTGTCTGCACACATTGTGCAACACTTTCTTTTAACTGAATGGTGGAACATGTGAGGAGAGCTGTACCTGGCATGTGCGCAGATCCATTGGTCAACGATAGCCACGCCCCCGTCCTTGAGTAGTTCCAGGTCCTCCCAGGTGGGTTCAAAGCGTGTAATCTCTGGTAATATTTTCTTCAGCTCCTCCAGCTCTGCACAAGACAGACAGATACCTCATCAGGAACCCACTGGCCTTAGCGCCATACTCTGACTGGCCCTATTGTCTAGATCTAGAGATTAGATTAGAAAAGTGTATTGAAGTGTCACTCCACAATGACACAATAATACAAAAACAACAACTCAAATTTAGTTTTGAGACACTAAAAAACAATCATAGTCAAACATGGTACAGGCGTTATCTACTGTATAATACATTATATCATACACATGTAAGCATAATCAAAAAACAAAGTACAGTAGAAAAAGGACAATTAGTCATTTATAAAGAAACATCCCTGTTGGGGGATAAGGTGGCAGGCTTTGGCACAGGTATTTACATTATTGTTACCTGATAAAATTTCACACGATTTGTTATTTTCATCGAGTCCGTTAAAATTAGAATTTTGTCTGGAGAGCTGACGAAAAAGACAATCCTTAATGTCATTGTATAACCCACAGACACTCTGCAACGGTTGTCGTCCAGAGAAAGAGAGGACCAATGCGCAGCGTGGAAGTGTTCATATTTTTAATAAAACAACTGAACAAAACAACAAAAACGACAAACGAACAGTCCTGTAAGGTGATGAAAAACACTAAACAGAAAATAATCACCCACAAAACACAGGTGGGAAAAGGCTACCTAAGTATGATTCTCAATCAGAGACAACGATCGACAGCTGCCTCTGATTGAGAACCATACCAGGCCAAACACAGAAATACAACATAGAAAAAGAACAGACTACCCACCCTAACACACGCCCAACGTGACTCTCTGTGGAGTAGGCTACAGACAGCATAAACCTGCCAAACCTCTACTGGGTTATACGGTTGGGGTCAATTCCATTTCAAAAGTCAACTGAAATTCTAATTCCTAACACAATTATTTTGTTATTTTCTTAGGGCTGCAAATATGAATGGCTTTATTTTCAACATATTTATTTTGCATTCAACATCAATCAATGGCACCAAAGTACAACTGTACCTTCCTCATCTGCGTCAGTGGCAACAAAGACTCTGTCTAGTTTGTTTTTCTTCATGAGGTCCCTGATCTTCTTGACAGCTCCTTTGAGGCTGGGCACATCCTCTCTGTGACCCCAGATAAAATCCTTCCTTCTCAGGTGGACACCCAGGTACGGCCCCCCTCTGGCAGAACCCAGCTTATTCTGAGTTTACACACAGAAATTAATAACACGTCAAACCATTCATGCCCAATTAAAATCACCCACTAATAGCAAAACAGAACTATTCTTAGCTTAAGACACACCCCCCCCCCCATTTTTCCCACACAGTACATGTTGCTAGTGCAACAAGTAATCAATGTGGATAGATAAATACATGTAATTTAAATGTGCGAGGCGTGTATGTATGTGAAAAGGTCTGAAAACCTTAATGCGAGTCCAGTCCTCATTGTATACGGTCTGGTCCTGCTCATCTGTGGAGTTCAGGTACTTTGCACGGAACTCGTCCCCAAGGAGACGCAGGTGTTTGGAAAAGACCATACTGCGGCGAGTCTACAGAGGAGAAGACACAAAAAGACTTAGACAAAATTGAGGAGTGTTAAACAAATCAGGAAAGAACTATTCACAAATCTGCATTAAAGTAACTATCCAGTGTTACCAGATTTCTATGAAATATGACCTATAATTAATTACAATATACAGTTGAAGTCGGAAATTTACATACACCTTAGCCAAATACATTTAAACTCAAAATTAAATTGCTGACATTTAATCCTAGTAAAAAATTCCCTGTCTTAGGTCAGTTAGGATCACCACTTTATTTTAAGAATGTGAAATGTCAGAATAATAGTAGAGAGAATGATTTATTTCAGCTTTAATTTCTATCATCACAATCCCAGTGGGTCAGAAGTTTACATACACTCAATTAGTATTTGGTAGCATTGCCTTTCAATTGTTTAACTTGGGTCAAATGCTTCGGGTAGCCTTCCACAAGCTTCCCACAATAAGATGGGTGAATTTTGGCCCATCCATCCTGACAGAGCTGGTGTAACTGAGTCAGGTTTGTAGGCCTCCTTGCTCGCACACACTTTAATCAGTTCTGCCCACAAATTTTCTATGGGATTGAGGTCAGGGCTTTGTGATGGACACTCCAATACCTTGACTTTAATGTCCAATTTTGGAAGTATGATTGGGGTCATTGTCCATTTGGAAGACCCATTTGCGACCAAGCTTTAACTTCCTGACTGAAGTCTTCAGATGTTGCTTCAATATATCCACATAATTTCCCCCTCATGATGCCATCTATTTTATGAAGTGCACCAGTCCCTCTTGCAGCAAACACCCCCACAACATGATGCTGCCACCCCTGTGCTTCACGGTTGGGATGTTGTTCTTTGGCTTACAAGTCTCCCCCTTTTTCCTCCTAACAAGAAGATGGCCATTATGGCCAAACAGTTCCATTTTTGTTTCATCAGATCAGAGGAAATTTCTCCAAAAAGTACGATCTTTGTCTTCATGTGCAGTTGCAAACTGTAGGTAAAAAAAATAATTACGGTGGTTTTGGAGCAGTGGCTTCTTCCTTGCTGAGCTGCCTTTCAGGTTACGTCGATATAAGATGTTGTACCTGTTTTCTCCAGCATCTTCACACGGTCCTTTGCTGTTGTTCTGGGATTGTGTTGCACTTTTCACACCAAAGTACGTTCATCTCTAGGAGACAAAACGCATCTCCTTCCTGAGCGGTATGACGGCTGCGAGGTCCCATGGTGTTTAATACTTACGTACTATTGTTTGTACAGATGAACGTGGTACCTTCAGGTGTTTAGAAACTGCTCAAAAGGATGAACCAGGCCTTGAAATACATCCACAGGTACACCTCCAATTGACTCAAATTATGTCAATTAGCCTATCAGAAGCTTCTAAAGCCATGATATAAATTTCTGGAATTTTCCAAGCTGTTTAAAGGCACAGTCAACTTAGTGTATGTAAACGTCTGACCCACTGGAATTGTGTTACAGTGAATTATAAGTGAAATAATATGTCTGTAAACAATTGTTGGAAAAATGACTTATGTCATGCAAAGTAGATGTCCTAACAGACTTGACAAAACTAAAGTTTGTTAACAAGAAATGTGTGGAGTGGTTGAAAAACTAGTTTTAATGACTTCACCCTAAGTGTATGTAAACTTCCGACTTCAACTGTATGATTGTAGATTGTTAACCATTACCAGACATAGATACATTCTTTACAACTTGACATCAGACTTACATCCCAGTAGTCCTTTCCTGCGTAGTGATCATGGAGGACAGTCTCTGCTTTGTCCAACATCACAGAACTGCGGGGATATGAAAGGAAAGAGCTCCATCAGTGAACAAATGTCCACATCTCATACAGTACATACAACAAATCCAATAAAGACTATGCTGCCAACTCTAGAATATTACTTTTTGTTTTAGTTTAAATAGGAAGTCCACATTAAACCTGTAATAGTGGTATAATTAATACACATCCTTATACAAGAAGATTAGGATTCAATAATTGTATCTATCTTAGCCAAACACACATTTATTGACTCACGTTGATGTGATGTTGTTCTGCAGGAGTGGTGCCAGGATGGAGGCGTGGCCCTGAGCTGACAGACAAGTGACGTTCACACCCCTGGTTTCCTCATAGCCCCAAAACCATCCTCTAACAGCGGGAAAGGAAGGAGAAGAAAGAGGTGAGACATGCTTTCAAATTAGGGAAAACTGCTCACAACAAACATGACAATTTTATTTATATGAATATAAGTCATATTCACTACACCCACTATACTACTACTACAGCTCGTTCCACTGCCATAAAACACATTTTAATAGCTGAAACAAGTATTTACCTTTGATAATTCAACTTCGCGAGACATAAAAGGTAGGTAAGCACAGATGCCAAACTCATTGTTAGAGTCCACATGCAGTAGTCCTATGCATCTTTGGAATGTATTGTGTTGAATCTATTGTGTTCCTATCCATCTCTGAACCTGGTGATTACTGTACCTGTAATAACCCTGTTTGTCTTTGGAGTACAATAACCGTTCAACGCAGGGTCGCTGGTCCACTTTCTCCTCCCATTTCCCGTCAGTCCACCCTTCAGCGTAGTTCTGTAGCACCAGGACCTGTTCAATAAATGGGCCTCCAGACTCTGGAGCAAAAACACAGAAATATAACATGTTACTTTAAGCCTGAAGGTATAATGTTTTATATCTTCTTATAAGCATGTATAAGCCTTTATAACCATGTATCATTATGCATAAATTATACCTATGGAACAATCCTAAACAGAGGAAAGAAATGGAAATCAGCCAGATGTCAGGGAAAGTCGACCAACCACAAAAACATGGGCATTTACTCAAATGTCTGAGGGGTGACCAGAACGGTACTCTGATATTTTTCTTTTACAATGGCTTTTCCAGCACGATCCCAGCAACTATGGTGGATACAAAACCAGGCGAGGCGGGTACAGGGACTCGTTTCCAGCTGCGATGTAACTTACGGTGATCATACCAGATGCATCATATTTACGAGCACTAAATAATGCACTAAATCACAGATTGGGCACATCATTGCGCACATGTTGTCACATATTATGAAACACATTCAGGCAAAAATTACAGACAGCAGCCTAGTCGCAAAATGTACAGTGCCTTGCGAAAGTATTCACCCCATCCTATTTTGATGCCTTACAACCTGGAAATAGATTTTTGGGGGGTTTGTATCATTTGATTTATACAACACTTTGAACATGCAAAATATTTTTGGGGTGAAACAAACAAGAAAAAAATACCAAAAACCTGAAAACTTGAGCGTACATAACTATTATCCCCCCAAAGTCAATACTTTGCAGTGGAGGTTAACCGATTAAGATTTTTCAATGTCGATACCGATACCGATACCGAACGTTTAAGTTCCTTGCTCAAAACATGAGAACATATGAAAGCTGGTGGTTCCTTTTAACATGAGTATTCAATATTTCCAGGTAAGAAGTTTTATGTTGTAGTTATTATAGTAATTATAGGACTATTTCTCTCTATACCATTTGTATTTCATATACCTTTGACTATTGGATGTTCTTATAGGCACTTTAGATTTGCCAGTGTAACAATTACCTAAAACACAAGGCCAAATATACACTGGAGTTGCTTACCAAGACGACATTGAATGCTGCTGAGTGGCCTAGTTACAGTTTTAACTTAAATCAGCTTGAAAATGTATGGCAAGATTTGAAAATGGCTGTAGAGCAATGACCAACAACCAAATTGACAGAACATTAATGCATTTTTTAAAGAATAAAGGACAAATATTGTACAATCCAGGTGTGCAAAGTTCTTAGAGACTTACCCAGAAAGACTCACAGCTGTAATCATTGCCAAAAGTGACATGTACTAACATGTATTGACTCAAGGGGTTGAATACTTATCTAATCGACATATAATTGTGTTTTAATGTTAGAATTTTGTGAATATCCTTGACAATTTTTTATTTTTTTTACAATTAAATCTATTTCAAGGTGTCAAAAAGAGGAAATACATTTAATGAGAGATATAAGAAAGATCAAGAAACTATATGTATTTTTCTTTACATATATTTTCCCATTTATTTTAGGCACTAAACTATCTCCATATACAGTGCATTCTGAAAGTTCAGACCCCTTAATTTTTGCCACATGTTTTTTTACGTTACAGCCTTATTATAAATAGATTTTTTTTAATCCTCATCAATCTACACACATTACCCCATAATGACAAAGCAAAAACTGTTTTTTTAGAAACTTTAGCAAATGTATTAAAAATAAAAACTGAAATATTACATTTACATAAGTATTCAGACCCTTTATTCAGTACTTTAATGAAGCACCTTTGGCAGCGATTACAGCCTGGTGTTTTCTTGGTTATGACACTAAAAAGCTTGGCACACCAGTATTTGGGGAGTTTCTCCCATTGTTCACTGCAGATCCTCTCAAGTTCTGGATGGGGAGTGTTGCTGCACAGCTATTTGCAGGTTTCCCCGGAGATGTTCGATCGGGTTCAAGTCTGGCTGGGCCACTCAAGGATATTCAGAGACTTGTCCCGAAGCCACTCATTGTTGTCTTGGCTGTGTGCTTAGGGTCATTGTCCTGTTGGAAGGTGAACCTTTGCCCCAGTCTGAGGTTCGAGCACCCTGGAGCAGGTTTTCATCAAGGATCTCGATCCCTTGATCCTGTCTAGTCTCCCAGTCTCTGCAGCTGAAACAGAGCATGATGCTGCCACCACCATGCGTCACCGTAGGGATGGTGCCAGGTTTCCTCCAGATGTGACACTTGGCATTCAGGCCAAAGAGTTCAATCTTGGTTTCATCAGACCAGAGAATCTTTTTTTCTCATGGTTTGAAATTCCTTTAGGTGCCTTTTGGCAAACTCAAAGCGGGCTGTCATGTGCCTTTTACTGAGGAGGGGCTTCCGTCTGGCCACTCTACCATAAAAGACCTGAGAGAGGAACTCTGGAGCTCTGTCTGAGTGACCATCAGGTTCTTGGTCAACTACTTGACCAAGGCCCTTCTCCCCTGATTGCTCAGTTTGGCCGGCCGACCACCTCTGGGAAGAGTCTTGGTGGTTCCAAACTTCTTCCATTTAGGAATGATGGAGGCAACTGTGTTTTTGGAGAGCTTCAATGCTGCAGAAACGTTTTGGTACCCTTCCCCAGATCTGTGCCTCAACACAATCCTGCCTCGGAGCTCTACAGACAATTCCTTCGACCTTATATCTTGGTTTTTGCTCTGACATGCACTGTCATTGTTAAAAACCTGTTTTCACTTTGTAATTATGGAGTATTGTGGAAATATTGATGAGAATTTCTTATAAAAACATCCTTATTAGAATAAGGCTGTAACGTAACAAAATGTGGAAAAAGGGAAGGGGTCTGAAAACTTTCCGAATACACTATACTCCCACAAATTTTTTGAACTGGTACAGGGGATCTTCAGACGAGTCTTTTGAGACTTGTGGGCATCCTAGAGCAAAACAACTGAGATGTATACTGAACAAAAATATAAACCCAACATGTTAGTGACATTTTTCATGAGCTGAAATCCAAGATCCATAATCACAAAAAGCATATTTCTCTCAAATTATATGCACAAATGAGTTTACAACCCTGTTAGTGATCATTTCTCCTTTACCAAGATAATTCATCCACCAGACAGGTGTGGCATATCAATACGATGATTAAACAGTATGATCATTACAGAGATGCACCTTGTGCTGGGGACAATAAAAGGCCACTCTAAAATGTGCAATTTTGTCCCACAACACAATGCCACCGATGTCTCAAGTTTTGAGGGAGCAGGCAATTGGCATGCTGACTGCAGGAATGTCCAACAGAGCTGTTGCGAGATAATTTAATGTTAATTTCGTTACCATAATCCGCCTCCAATGTAATTTTAGAGCATTTGGCAGTACATCCTAATGGTCTCACAACCGCAGACCATGTGTAACCACGCCAGCACAGGAGGGGGTGGGGGGGGGGGGGGCTTGGCGGGATTGCTGAGGAGTATTTATGTCTGTAATTTTTGTGGGAGAAAACTAACTTTGATTGGCTGGGCCTGGCTGAGTCCTGTGACCATGAGACATCCCAAAAATTGTTCTTCTCACGAAACAATTGTGTTCGTTAGAGTCTCATCCTGCCATAGAGTGGCTTGTAGGCCAAACTGTTCAGACGGTTTTGTGAGAAGACCAATTTTTGGGATGACTCGTGGTCTGACAAACACCACTCTAGCCACTCACCTTTCACCGGAGATGCAGAAGGGCTACATAGGCCCTTCTTTTTTTTATTACGTTAAGGGTTAAACCCACTTTTTAACATAACAAAATCTGAAAAAAATGCAAGTGGTTTCTGAAGGCACTGCAGCCTATGTATTTTTTAAGGCAGTCATCTCGGATTTCATTTGAAAGATTTTATCCTTCACTTGTTTGTAACAATTGCAACATTGTATTTGTAGTCAACTTTGTAGTCACGTTATTAACGAAGGCTCGGGGAAACACATCGACCACTAAAGATACATGGTAAGATGGTTCTAACGATGTTTGCTACGAAGGCTCTGGGAAACGAGGCCCAGCTCAGTTCGAATCAGGTCAGCTCTGTAGCGTGGAGCGTGGAAAAGGGTATGAGACTGCTGAACTCACCAGCTATAAACTCTTCGTACTCTATGACAGGCACGTTGCCCTGCAAGCTGGTGAGGCTGAAGAACTCTCCCCAGGGGATCCTGATCTGGTGGATGTCTGGGCTCTGCCAGTGGTAAAGACGTCCCCAGGGGGGCAGCACCAGCACCCAGTCACTGTGTCTCCTCAGGGTCTTCACCAGGGATGCCATGCGAATGTACACGTCCCGACGAAGGTTGAAACCCTCTGGGGGGTTGATGTCGTAAAGCAGGTACCTGGCAGCATAAAGATATAGAGATAGAACACAATGAAACATATAATACTATTAGGCTATGCGCCTGGCTGGCAGCCTCATAAACATGAGTTCTGTTGGAGCTAGACACTGTGGTCAAGTGAGCCAATTTGTGTGCGTGAATACATAACACTTTACGGTATCATGTGTTTTCTGGTAGGGAAACTGAGTAGGATGCACTGTCATGCACATACAGAGACAAGCGCCTTATCAACAAATATTTTGATACGATGCCCATATTATGCCAACTTAAAATATGGGTTAATATAACTGGTTAATCTTTATTTCAGTGAACTTTGAGGTAACATTAATCAATTTTAACACAGTAAAATTGGATGGCAAACATTTTCTCATGTCTGCCACTAGTACATCACTAATCCATTGTCATTGACATTCAAAGCATAATATGCCCATATTATGACAGCTACAAGATAAGAAAAACACTAGTTTTCTTTAAATTACAGTGACATTTGATGGATTATAATTACAATTAAAATGGATGGTAAACATTTTGCCACTAATACATTAGTAATCCATTGTCATTAAAATTGAAACGCATAGCATGCCCACATTATGCCAGCTTCAATACTAGAAAAACTCTAGTTTACTTTATATTGGAGTGAACTTCGATGAATTATAATTTTAAGACAGTCAAATTGGATGTTAAACATTTTGACACGTCTGTACACTCATTAAAGAAAATGTTGCCAAAGGAAAGCCATTTTTCACATCTGTAAATCTTAACAAACTTATTTTTCTCTGAGAATAGACATTTTCCTTAAGGGGATGTACCCCCAATCTACCCTATCACCAGTATTTACATCCACATTTGAAGTAGAGGTTGACCGATTATGATTTTTCAACGCCGATACCGATACGGATTATTGGAGGACCAAAAAAAGCTGATACCGATTAATCGGCTGATTTTAAAATGTATTTGTAATAATGACAATTACAACAATACTGAATGAACACTTATTTTAACTTAATATAATACATGAATAAATTCAATTTAGCCTCAAATAAATAATTAAACATGTTCAATTTGGTTTAAATAATGCAAAAACAAAGTGTTGGAGAAGAAAGTAAAAGTGCAATATGTGCTAACGTTTCAGTTCCTTGCTCAGAACATGAGAACATATGAAAGCTGGTGTTTCCTTTGAACATGAGTCTTCAATATTCCAAGGTAATACGTTTTAGGTTGTAGTTATTATAGGATTTATAGGACTATTTCTCTCTATACCATTTGTATTTCATATACCTTTGACTATTGGATATTATTTTTAGGCACATTAGTATTGCCAGTGTAACAGTACAGCTTCTGTCTCTCTCCTCGCCCCTACCTGGGCTCGAACCAGGAACACAGACAACAGCCACCCTCGAAGCATCGTTACCCATTGCTCCACAAAAGCCGCAGCCCATGCAGAGCAAGGGGAACAACTACTCCAAGTCTCAGAGCGAGTGACGTCACAGATTGAAGCGCTATTAGCGCGCACCCTGCTAACTAGCTAGCCATTTCACATCGGTTACACCAGTCTAAACTCGGGAGCTGTTAAGCAGTGAGCTGTTTATGACTTCAAGCCTAAAGCATTGTGAAGAGCTGCTGGCAAAACACACTAAAGTGCTGTTTGAATGAATGCTTACGAGCCTGCTGCTGCGTACCATCGCTCAGTCAGACTGCTCTATCAAATCATAGACTTAATTATATATAATATAATAACACATAGAAATATGATCCTTAAGTCATTAATATGGTCGAATCCGGAAACTATCATTTCGATAACAAAATGTTTATTCTTTCAGTGAAATACGGAACCGGTCCGTATTTTATCTAACGAGTGGCATCCCTAAGTCTAAATATTGCTGACATATTGTACTTCAATGTTATGTCAAAATTACGTGAAATTCTGGCAAATTAGTTCGCAACAAGCCAGGCGGGCCAAACTGTTGCATATACCCTGACTCTGTGTGCAATGAACGCAAGAGAAGTGACACAATTTCACCTGGTTTAATGCCTGCTAACCTGGATTTCTATTAGCTAAATATGCAGGTTTAAATGTATATACTTCTGTGTATTGATTTTAAGAAAGGCAGTCCTTTTTCGCGAATGCGCACCGATATCGATTATATGCAACGCAGGACACGCTAAATGAACTAGTAATATCATCGACCATGTATAGTTAACTAGCGATGATTGTTTTTTTATAAGATAAGTTTAATGCTAGCTAGCAACTTAACTTGTCTTCTTACTGCATTCATGTAACAGGCAGGCTCCTCGTGGAGTGCAGTGAGAGGCAGGTGGTAAGAGCGTTGGACTAGTTAACCGTAAATTTGCAAGATTGAATCCCGGAGCTGACAAGGTAAAAATCTGTCGTTCTGCCCCTGAACGAGGCAGTTAACCCACCGTTCCTAGTCCGTCATTGAAAATCAGAATGTGTTCTTAACTGACTTGCCTTGTTAAATAAAAGGTGTAAAAATAAATAAATAAAATCAGCCAAATTGGCGTCCAAAAATAACGATTTTCAATTGTTATGAAAACGAATTAATCGGCCACTCCGATTAATCCGTCGACTTCTAATTTGAAGGATATAACTTCAAAGTTATATAAAGTACAACAAGTAGTAAAGTAACAAGTAATAAACAAGATGTTTCAAAGGGATAGATAGTAAAAATATATATATATTTTTAAACAAGTGTTCACCTACAATAAATAATGTAGCTCATCTTGCTACCAACCCAAATTGTCCATCCAAAACATTGAGTTAATCAGGCGCCCCCAAGTCAGTTAACCTCTCCATAAATATATCACTCTAAAACACTCATGTGTTAGTATTTGTAGTTTTTTTCAGCCTGAGGGCTAGTCCACTATATCTTTCTGCGATTTCAACAAATGTTATTTACTGACACTATACTGGTCTGTAGTGTGCGATCTGGTAGGCCTATGATTTCTTCCTCTATGTCCGTCCTTATGTATATTATGGGCAGGTATGGCTGACACGTTTTCTTGAAAAGACGGCACACTTTGACCAGGGTCATCACCATGGTTTTTTCTTCTGCTGCATGTTTCACGATTTCAACCATCTTAGATGGCATTGTAGCTGTCATAGTACTAGTGTGACTGTACCCCACAGTTACTGTACATACATACATACCCCAAACAGAAGCCATGGATTACAGGCAAAATTCACACTGAGCTAAAGGGTAGAGCTGCCGCTTTCAAGGTGTGGGACTCGGAAGCTTATAAGAAATCCTGCTATGCCCTCCGATGAAACATCAAACAGGCAAAGCGCCAATACAGGACTAAAATCGAATTGTACTACCCCGGCTCCGGTGCTCGTTGAATGTGGCAGGGTCTGCAAACTATTATAGACTACAAAGGGAAGCACAGCCGCGAGCTGCCCAGTGACATGAGCCTACCAGACGAGCTAAATAACTTCTATGCTCGCTTCGAGGCAAGCAACACTGAGGCATGCATGAGAGCATCAGCTGTTCCGGATGACTGTGTGATCATGCTCTCCTTAGCCGACGTGAGTAAGACCTTTAAACAGGTCAATATTCACAAGGCCGCTGGGCCAGACGGATTACCAGGACGTGTGCTCCGGGCATGTGCTGACCAACTGGCAGGTGTCTTCACTGACATTTTCAACATGTCCCTGATTGAGTCTGTAATACCAACACGCTCCAAGCAGACCACCATAGTGCCCAAGAGCACTAAGGTAACCTGCCTAAATGACTATAGTAGCACTCATGTCCGTAGCCATGAAGTGCTTTGAAAGGCTGGTAATGGCTCACATTAACACCATTATCCCAGTAACCCTAGATGCACTCCAATTTGCAAACCGCTCAACCAGATCCACAGATGATGTAATCTCTATTGTACTCCACTCTGCCCTTTCCCACCTGGACAAAAGGAACACCTACGTGAGAATGCTATTCATTGATTACAGCTCAGCGTTCAACACTATAGTGCCCTCGAAAGTCATCACTAAACTAAGGATCCTGGGACTAAACACCTCCCTCTGCAACTGGATCCTGGACTTCCTGACGGGACGCCCCTAGATGGTGAGGGTAGGTAGCAACTCATCTGCCACGCTGATCCTCAACATCGGAGCCCATCAGCGGTGTGTGCTCAGTCCCCTCCTGTACTCCCTGTTCCCCCACGACTGCATGGCCAGGTACGACTTCAACACCATCATTAAGTTTGCAGATGACACAACAGTGGTAGGCCTGATCACCGACAACGACGAGGCAGCCTATAGGGAGGAGGTTAGAGACCTGACTGGGCGGTGCCAGAATAACAACTTATCCCTCAATGTAATCAAGACAAAAGAGATGATTGTGGACTACAGGAAAAGGAGGACCAAGCACATCCTCATTCTCATCAACAGGGCTGTAGTGGAGCAGGTTGAGAGCTTCAAGTTCGTTGGTATTCACATCACCAACAAACTAGAATGGTCCAAACACACCAAGACAGTCATTTAGAGGACACAACTAAACCTATTCCCCCTCAGACGACTGAAAATATTTGGTATGGGTCCTCAGATCCTCAAAAAGCTCTACAGCTGCAACATCGAGAGCATCCTGGTTGCATCACTGCCTGGTACGGCCCTAAAAGTTGTCAAAGACCCCAGCCACCCCAGACTGTTCTCTCTGCAACCACATGGCAAGCGGTACCGGAGCGCGAGCTTTGATTTGCTCTGTTAAACCTATTCTTTGGAATGACTTCAATAGCAACAGTGAATATATTTAGTTATGAAGAGGTTTCTTAATAATCATTCTCAACATAGCACATTGCTAATCATCAGTGACAAATATAAAAGTTAAGCAGTGTTGGTTTTGATTAAAACCCTGGATGAGAGACCAAATAGCTGCACGTCAACTCTATTGTTCACCTGCAATAAATAAGGTAGCTCATCTTGCTACCAACCCAAGTTGTCCATCCAAAACATTGAGTTAATCAGGCGCCCCTATGTCAGTTAACCTCTCCATAAATATATCACTCCAAAACACCCATGTGTTAGTATTTGTAGTTTTTTTCAGCCTGAGGGCTAGTCCACTATATCTTTCTGCGATTTCAACAAATGTTATTTACTGACACTATACTGGTCTGTAGTGTGCGATCTGGTAGGCCTATGATTTCTTCCTCTATGTCCGTCCTTATGTATATTATGGGCAGGTATGGCTGACACGTTTTCTTGAAAAGACGGCACACTTTGACCAGGGTCATCACCATGGTTTTTTCTTCTGCTGCATGTTTCACGATTTCAACCATCTTAGATGGCATTGTAGCTGTCATAATATGTGCATGTTATGCTTTGCAATGTTAATGACAATGGATTAGTAATGTACTAGTGTCAAACGTGATAAAAAGTTTACCATCCAATTTTACTGTGTAATAATGAAATAAACGATTTGGTATAATTTTGATTATGGAAGATTGGATAAGTGTTCTTCAAACTATTTGCTTAGAATGATTTGTGGCTATCATCTATCTATCTGTACATGACAGTGCATCAGACTCAGTTTCCCCACCAGAAAAACACGCGACACCGTAAAGTGTTGTGTATTTGCGCACAATTTCACCCGAAAAATGAAGAGCGGATGGCTTTGCAAGTGTCTGCTCACTTGAGGGCAGTGAGCTATACCTCCCATATACCCAGGTGATGTTCACTCATCGGCGGTCAGGCGGACAACTGTAGCCTACATTTGAACATTTTGTGTTCGTGTTGTGCCTGCCATACAGGTTTTATTTGTATTTAACCTTTAACTAGGCAAGACAGTTAAGAACAAATTCTTATTTACAATGACAGTCTACCAAAAGGCCTCCTGCGACGACGGAGGCTGGGATTAAAAATAAAAAACATAGGACAAAACCCACATCACGGCAAGAGAGACACCACAACACTACATACAGAGAGACCTGAGACAACAGTATGGCAGCAACGCAACATGGCAGTAGCACAAAACATGGAACCAACAACAGCAAAGGCATATAAACAGGCAGATTTAATATATTCTCAGTTTATAGAATGATTTCTGATTACATTGTGTATCACACGTCTTGAGCACATTTTTTAAAACTAAAATGACTGCTCTAGAAGCAAATAACATATTCTATGCGTCCCAATAATACAATATTGAAATACAAGCTATAGCATATGTAGGCCATTGTGTTTAGCCTGCACCCCCTACCGTAGATCCCGTGCTGCTGCAACAGCCGGTGAAAAAACGCTATTTCCTGCTCGGAATGTATCTTCAATTTGACATTCGACGACTACAGCGCTCAACGCGAGAATAGACAAACACATTTTGATTAAAGATTGCACAGAAAAAAGCCACAACACTGGCGATTTGAAACCTCTGCTAAATCTGTGGTCCGCCATTTTTTATTTAAGCAACGCACTTCCGGGAGTGTGAAGCGTCTGTGGTTACATAGCAACTGCATTGATTTGTGTAACAATTTGTTAACGGTGGGTGTGTTCGTAAAGTAAACCTGCGCTCTGGTTGTTCGTAAATTCATCAGTTACTCTGCGCTTTGACACATTCAGACAAGAGTGCTCTGAAATCGTAGTAAATCGTAGTCAGAGCGAATTTACGAACGCACCCAGTATCTGTTACCGGATGAGTTCGTAAATTCACTCTGGAGTACGCTCAGAGCGTTGTCAAATTGTCGTAAATTCAGAGCATTGTCAGATTCATGTCTTTATTGTTCTGAAACTTATGTATGTTTAATTGCTATTGTTTATTTCACTTTTGCATATTATCTATCTACCTCACTTGCTTTGGCAATGTTAACACATGTTTCCCATGCCAAGGGAAATTGAATTGAATTGTCTGTTTGTAAATTCAGAGGCTTTCGTTATCGGAGCGTTCAGAGCACACACTGGACGTTCTGACGGTGGAGTAGGGTTGATCCGAGTGTTCTGGACCTCACAACGGCAGTCAAGCGCCGAAGCTTGCTAGTGTAACAGTATAATTTTAAATCGTCCCCTCGCCCATACCCGGGCGCGAACCAGGGACCCTCTGCGCACATCAACAACAGTCACCCTCGAAGCATCGTTACCCATCGCTCCACTATACTACTTCAAGGTCTCAGAGCAAGTGACGTTACCGATTGAAACGCTATTTAGCGCACACCGCTAACTAAGCTAGCCGTTTCACATCCGTTACACTAGCTACTTCCACACACAAATGATATAACACCTCACTGACTAGTTTACTCGCCCTAAGCAGAGCTGTTTTCATGTTATCCAGAGCGTTGGTGACTATAACTGTTCTGCTGTCAACAATGGATTTACGCTTTACTGACACGGGCCATATTCAACGGGTGTTGAGTGTTAGTAAATTCATCAGTTGTTCTGTGCTCTGGCACACAGACCAGAGTGGTCTGAAATCGGAGTAGATAGCCAGAGGGAATTTACGAACACACCCACAAGTATCACTACAAGATAGAAGAATGATCCCGATGTTTCACATCTGAAGCATCCGGTAGGCGTTTCCACTCACCACCAAATATGGTGATGAGAGGAAGCCCAGTGACAGGCAGTGGGAGAAGACGGAGCGAGACAGATTTTGGCCGATATTCTGCAATATATTTAATCAACGAAACATTTGATCTCAATACAGTTTTATGTTCCAAAAAACTGCAGTCTTTTACGAACAGAGTGATCAACGTTTTGTAGACGTTAACCTTTGCCAAAGTTTTTTAAATGTTTAATTACATTGTTTAAAAGGAGTACAAGGCCCGATTGAGTTATTGCACACGCGCACTTCACAGACTAGGCCTTCCCTAATGGGAATATGCAAAAAAACTGCGAGAACACGACAATAGGATCATGCTAGCTCTTGCTTTGGCTCTGCCCGCCTCCTTCTTGTCTTGCCCACCATGATTCATTTGCTGCCGTTGGAAACGACAGGCAGTGGTCTATCTTGGGTTAGTTATACAAATCTTTGGCATCACCTGCCAATGTATGCTTGTGTGAAGAGGGTAGATTTTTAGGCTGCTCAATTATATTATACCTACTTTTCTTTCTTTAAGTTTACATTATGTGCACAGACTGTAAGATTGGAATACAATTTAGAAAGTCCCATTCCAGAAACATTCCACATCACTCAATTGATATTTTGGTATAATATGGCATATAATGAATATAATATAATATAAATATAGTAGAATATAAAAGCATCAGATCCTATAAATGTTACTTTCAGCTACAGTAAATGTTACACTTGATAATACACATCATGTTACTTGGAACTATGCCATCTTCTGATGGCATTGAGGAGCACACCACATCGGTCACTGGCTTTATCAATAAGTGTATCGAGGACGTTGTCCCCACAGTGACTGTACATACATACCCCAAACAGAAGCCATAGATTACAGGCAACATTCACACTGAGCTAAAGGGTAGAGCTGCCGCTTTCAAGGTGTGGGACTCGGAAGCTTCCGGGTGTGGTACCCGGAAGCTTATAAGAAATCCTGCTATGCCTTCCGATGAACCATCAAACAGACAAAGCGCCAATACAGGACTAAGATCGAATCGTACTACCCCGGCTCCAGCGCTCGTCGGATGTGGCAGGGTCTGCAAACTATTACAGACTACAAAGGGAAGCACAGCCGCGAGCTGCCCAGTGACATGAGCCTACCAGACGAGCTAAATAACTTCTATGCTCGCTTCGAGGCAAGCAACACTGAGGCATGCATGAGAGCATCAGCTGTTCCAGATGACTGTGTGATCATGCTCTCCTTAGCCGACGTGAGTAAGACCTTTAAACAGGTCAACATTCACAAGGCCGCTGGGCCAGACGGATTACCAGGACGTGTGCTCCGGGCATGTGCTGACCAACTGGCAGGTGTCTTCACTGACATTTTCAACATGTCCCTGATTGAGTCTGTAATACCAACATGCTCCAAGCAGACCACCATAGTGCTCAAGAGCACTAAGGTAACCTGCCTAAATGACTATAGTAGCACTCATGTCTGTAGCCATGAAGTGCTTTGAAAGGCTGGTAATGGCTCACATTAACACCATTATCCCAGTAACCCTAGATGCACTCCAATTTGCAAACCGCTCAACCAGATCTACAGATGATGCAATCTCTATTGTACTCCACACTGCCCTTTCCCACCTGGACAAAAGGAACACCTACGTGAAAATGCTATTCATTGATTACAGCTCAGCATTCAACACTATAGTGTAGAATAACAACCTATCCCTCAATGTAATCAAGACAAAAGAGATGATTGTGGACTACAGGAAAAGGAGGACCAAGCACATCCCCATTCTCATCAACAGGGCTGTAGTGGAGCAGGTTGAGAGCTTCAAGTTCATTGGTATTCACATCACCAACAAACTATAATGGTCCAAACACACCAAGACAGTCGTTTAGAGGACACGACAAAACCCCCTCAGAAGACTGAAAAGATTTGGCATGGGTCCTCAGATCCTCAAAAGGTTCTACAGCTGCAACATCGAGAGCATCCTGACTGGTTGCACACTGCCTGGTACGGCCCTAAAAGTTGCCAAAGACCCCAGCCACCCCAGTCATAGACTGTTCTCCCTGCTACCACATGGCAAGCGGTACCGGAGCGCAAGCTTTGATTTGCTCTGTTCAACCTATTCTTTGGATTGACTTCAATAGCAACAGTGAATATATTTAGTTATGAAGAGGTTTCTTAATAATCAACATAGCACATTGCTAATCGCCAGTGACAAATATAAAAGCTAAGCAGCGTTGGTTTTGATTAAAACCCTGGATGAGAGACCAAATAGCTGCACGTCAACTCTATTTTTTGGCACACATGACAAATAAACTTGGATTTGATTTGAACTAGAGTAGGCTAACTGTCCCTATCAATATTTTGGAGCACAGTGTAGAATGGAATAGAATAGGTGCATCATTCCATAATTTGAGTTTGCTTATTGCAATTCCACCAATGTGAGATTAGAGCAGAGGTTCCCAAACTTTTAAACTAGGGGCCCCTCTTTCAGCATTGGGGAACATCCTGCACCTCTCACGTCTATTTCTATCAGCACAAGCACTGTTCATGACACAAACTGTTCACACCCCTCCTGTTGGTGGAGAGATTTTTGCAGGTTTAAAGCTTATTTCCTGCATTCCTACAGATTTTGTAATGCGGTGCATAGAACATTTTGCCGTTTTAAAGCACATTTTCTTGCAATTCTATACATTTTGCCATGTCTAATGTGTATAGATCTGACAAAAAAAATCAACAATATCTATGGGCTAAACAATCTAAATAAAAAAAACGTTGTAATGGGCTAGCTGATCTGGACTGATAAATTATAAATAGCTCTCTAAGGTTTGCAATGACAAACATAAGAGGAACTGATGACGCGCTACCCAATTTCGTCTCCCCACAGTTTTTGTTTGTTTGTTTTGTCACAAGAGGGCGATATTGCACTGTCAAATGCCTTCATCTCATCCTGGCAATGAGTTATGATAGTTATGATGATGCTGAGACTCAGACTCCGTTGTGAAGAGTTGAGGCATTTTTTCTCTCCCTTAAAATCTCACCTAAGGTGATTGAGGGGCGAGTAGCAGCACGTGTGCAGCTAGCCACTCCCTTTGCCGGTAGTCCCTATCGGTTAGTGCTCCAGTGGAAGTCCTCATAGCCGGATGAGACACGCGTGCAGAATTCAGGGATAGAGGAAACTTTTTTTCATCTGAAGAGATATCTCCGGGATTCTATATATTGTCCTCCGGAGTGTATTTAGGGGACAACATTTCAAATTCGGAGGCAAGTAGAATAGTTTTATTCTCAACATTTTCCACATTGTCTTTTTGAGTAGCCTAACACAAGAAGTTTTAGCCTAGCCGTTGTTTGCAACTTTTTGCAAGCCTATCACTTGTTGGTGTTGCTTTGTAATTGACAATTCAGCGTTGGTTGCATAATCTGACTTTTTTTATAGCTAGAATTCCCCTTTCCAAAATGTGTCTAATCAGTAGGCTATTTGCCCATTCATATACATGGCCATACAACCCGTTAATTCTTTAGCTAATGCCACCAGTCTCATGAGCTTTTATGTTCAAGATCTTCACATAGCACTAGCATATTCTGTAATTTCTTTAGCTGATTTGTATTACTTGTGGAATTTTAATGCCACGTGAAATCTTTATTTAGCGTTAAACTATCCTCTTAAATGTTTCAAGCATCCTTGCATGTGTTTGTCTTTGAATAGGCTACGTGTAACTTGTGTGTGATGGTTTTGTACTTTTCACTCAATCGTTTCGACCATTCCTGAGCTCTTGTTCTTTTTCGTGTGAGGGGAAAAGAGAAGTGGGTAGGCTACTAACGGGAGCGGGTGGGTCTACTTTTGTTTCTCGTCTCACCTTGTCCAAATCTGTGGCGATTTTGTATTGTTAATTAAGAATGCACTCTAGTGATTTCAAACATCTGTGGTCAGTACGCTCGAACACAACAAGAGAGCGATACATACATTGAAAGTTGTAGGACAAGGGTGGAAAAAAATAACAGTGCAACTCTAAAAACAAAGCAGATGTCTTAAGGAGATTTCATGTATTCACTAGACTAGGCTATCAATGTTACTGCCCTTACGCTGCTCCACTCTTCAGTCCACTATGCATAAGAATGTGATTTCACGCCAGAATAATGTACTTATATTGCATCCCCTTTGAAATATCCCGGAATGAAATGCACTCACACACAGATTTGTAATGGAGATTGAAGTGTTTTACTAGCCTACACACCATCTACTTTAAATCCTAAAAAGCCCCCGTTGTTCTCTGAGAAACAAGACAGGAGAATCTCTGGGAAGTCTCTCTGCTTTTCCTCCTGCCGGAATTCCCTTTGGATCCAGGGTCAGGCTTGCACTCTATAAGAACTTGGAATTTTGAAGCATGGAAAACTAATGCTTTGCAGAAGGCAAGGTCCCAAAAACATAAACCAGAATTGGGTTAGGTCTGCATTTTTAATGAAGCTTCAGTTGCAGCCAGGGTCTGGGTCTCATGCTGTCTGTGTTTTTGTCTGGGACCTGACTAACCCAATATGTTGTCGCTGCGCTTCCTTCATACAGAGGAGAATTGTGCCCTGCTTTGTTTCAGAACTCAACTTTTTATGTTTATGGCATAGGGTCTTCTGTGTCACAAGTTGCCTAACAACAGTAAGGGAAAGTCCACACAACGATTCTAGTTTCTACCCTTGAATATCAGTAGCTACTGTATGTTTAAAGTTCTGCTATGAAAGATACTGGTTCAGATGAAGTAGTTGAACCCAGGTGACTGTTATAAAGGTCTTGTATATGTTATTCGTCGCCAGACCCACTGGCTCCAGGTCATCTACAAATCCATGCTAGGTAAAGCTCCGCTTTATCTCAGTTCACTGGTCACGATGGCAACACCCACCCGTAGCACACGCTCCAGCAGGTGTATTTCACTGATCATCCCTAAAGCCAACACCTTATTTGGCCGCCTTTCCTTCCAGTTCTCTGCTGCCTGTGACTGGAACGAATTGCAAAAATCATTGAAGTTTAAACATCAGCTATCTGAGCAGCTAACCGATCGCTGCAGTTGTACATAGTCCATCGGTAAATAGCCCACCCATTTTACCTACCTCATCCCCATACTGTTTTTATTTGTTTAATTTTCTGCTCTTTTGCACACCAATATCTCTACCTGCACATGACCATCTGATCATTTATCACTCCAGTGTTAATCTGCAAAATTGTAATTATCTGCCTACCTCCTCATGCTTTTTGCACACAATGTATATACTCTTTTTTTTCTACTGTGTTATTGACTTTATTGTTTACTCCATGTGTAACTGTGTTGTCTGTTCACACTGCTATGCTTTCTTGGCCAGGTCGCAGTTGTAAAGGAGAACTTGTTCTCAACTAGCCTACCTAGTTAAATAAAGGTGAAATAAAAATGGACATGATAAGATGAAGGATATTTGCTATCGCCGACTCAGCTATTCATTGCCAAAAGACCCAAAGTAATATGACATCCAAATGCACACTGTCATAACAACTAGACGTTGACCGATTTTATAATTAGGGGCGATTTCAAGTTTTCATAACAATCGGTAATCAGCCTTTTTGGATGTTGATTATGGCCGATTACATTGAAATCCATGAGGGAACTGCGTGGCAGGCTGAACCCCTGTTTATGTGAGTGCAGTGTCAAAAGGACCTTGTGGTTGCAATGAGCCAAGGTAAATTGCTAGCTGGGTGATTCTGCAACTACGGGCACTTCCATGTCCTCAGGTCAATTTTGAGGATTTTATATAAAAATAAAACAAATACAAATATTTGCATGTTAAGTTCACACTGGAATCACCCCATACTTTTTTAAACCCTCTATCAAATATTTTAGCTTCTTTTCAGATGCATTTTATACCTCAATTTCACTTTTTTGCCCTTGTCCTTTACACAGACTTTTAGCTTCTATGTTTTTCTATAAGAACAATAATTACACATTATATAATGTTATGTACTAGAGAGTCAAATAAAATCTATATCAATATGTGTTATGAGTATGCCCTTTTATTTATTATTTTTTTACACAAAATACACCTGTCCTTTGGGAGTGGTGTCATTTCCACCACTGAGGACAAATTCCTCATTAATATAATTTTTTTTCAAGAGAATGTTAATTTAGTTACCATATTGTTACACTGAAGCACATGGCTGCAGTGGACAGTTGTTCCAGAAGTTGAAGAAAAATCTAGGTAAATTTTTTTGTTTTAATTGTTAGTAATTTCCAAACAGGCTATAATTTATTTATTTTGTGGTAGAATTGTTTTTTTAATCATAAGTTCTATATATTTAGTGTAAACATTATGCTAGCTGTAATTAGAGGTCGACCGATTATGATTTTTCAACACCGATACCGATTTATTGGCGCACCAAAAAAAGCCGATACTGATTAATTATATATGGCAATTACAACAATACTGAATGAACAATGAACACTTTCATTTTAACTTAATATAATACAACAATAAAATCAATTTAGTCTCAAATAAATAATGAAACATGTTCAATTTGGTTTAAATAATGCAAAAACAAAGTGTTGGAGAAGAAAGTAAAAGTGCAATATGTGCCATGTAAATAAAGCTGTTTTATTATAATTAAGTATGATTTTATAGAGCAGTCTGACTGAGCGGTGGTAGGCAGCAGAAGGCTTGTAAGCATTCATTCAAACAGCACTTTCCTGCGTTTGCCAGCAGCTCTTCGCAATGCTTCAAGCATTGCGCTGTTTGACTTCAAGCCTATCAACTCCCGAGATTAGGCTGGCAATACTAAAGTGCCTATTAGAACATTCAAATCAAATTACATTTTATTGGTCACATACACATGGTTAGTAGATGTTGTTGCGAGTGTAGCGAAGTGCTTGTGCTTCTAGTTCCGACCATGCAGTAATATTTAACAATTTCACAACTACCTTTTATACAAAAGTGTAAAGTCAAAGGTACATGAAATACAAATGGTATTTTGTAACACTGTGGTTTTGCATTATGTAAACCCAATTGATCATGTTACATTATTTATTTGAGACTAAGTAGATTTTTATTTACAGTTGAAGTCGGAAGCTTACATACACCTTAGCCAAATACGTTTAAACTTTTTCACAATTCCTGACATTTAATCCTAGTACAAAATCCCTTTTTAGGTCAGGTAGGATCACCACTTTATTTTAAGAATGTGAAATGTCAGAATAAAAGAAGAGAGAAATTATTTATTTCAGCTATTATTTCTTTCATCACATTCCCAGTGGGTCAGAAGTTTACATGCACTCAATTCGTATTTGGTAGCATTGTCTTTACATTGTTTAACTTGGGTCAAACATTTCAGGTAGGCTTCCCACAATAAGTTGGGTGAATTTTTGTCCATTCCTCCTGACAGAGCTGGTGTAACTGAGTCAGGTTTGTAGGCATCCTTGCTCGCAAACGCTTTTTCAGCTCTGCCCACAAATTTTCTATGGGATTGAGGTCAGGGCTTTATGATGGCCACGCCAATACCTTGACTTTGTTGTCCTTAGGCCATTTTGCCACAACTTTGGAAGTATGCTTGGGGTCATTGTCCATTTGGAAGACCCATTTGCGACCAAGCTTTAACTTCCTGACTGTTGTCTTGAGATTTTGCTTCAATATATCCACACAATTTTCCTCCCCTCTTGATGCCTTCTATTTTGTGAAGTGCACCAGTTCCTCCTGCAGACAAGCACCCTCACAACATGATGCTGCCACCCCCCTGCTTCATGGTTGGGATGGTGTTCTTCGGCTTGCAAGCATCCCCCTTTTCCCTCCAAACGTAATGATGGTCATTATGGCCAAACAGTTCTATTTTTGTTTCATCAGATCAGAGGACATTTCTTCAAAAAGTACGATATTTGTCCCCATGTGCAGTTGCAAATTGTAGTCTGGCTTTTTTATGGTAGTTTTGGAGCAGTGGCTTCTTCGTTGCTGAGCGGTCTTTCAGGTTATGTCGATATAGGACTTGTTTTACTGTGGCTATAGATACTTTTGTACCTCTTTCCTCCATCTTCACAAGGTCCTTTTTCTGTTGTTCTGGGATTGATTTGCACTTTTCGCACCAAAGTACGTTCATCTCTGAGACAGAATGCGTCTCCTGAGTGGTATGACGGCTGCATGGTCCCATGGTGTTTATACTTGCATACTATTGTTTGTACAGATGAACGTGGTACCTTCGGGCATTTGGAAATTGCTCCCAATGATGAACCAGAGTTGTGGAGGTTTACAATTTCTTTTCTGAGGTCTTGGCTGAATTTATTTAGATTTTCCCATGATGTCAAGCAAGGAGGCACTGAGTTTGAACGTAGACCTTGAGATACATCCACAGGTACACCTCCAATTGACTCAAATGATGTCAATTAGCCCATCTGAAGATTCTAAAGCCATTACATAATTTTCTGTAATTTTCCAAGCTGTTTAAAGGCACAGTGAACCTAGTGTTTGCAAAGTTAAGCAAACGATACAACTACAGAAAACAATTCCAGTGGGTCAGAAGTTTACAATCATTGTTTTTTGTTTGACATGCAAACAAAAAACACTTACCTCGGAATTTCCCATATTCTTATAGTGGATGTTGTGGTCCTGCCTAGGCGATTGGGGAGTTTTTGTCTTAATAGCTATTAATTTACCCATTGGGATAAAAAATTATTGATTTGGAAACACAGCAAGGTGAAATGATTTGATTAGGAAATGTGTATTTGTCTAGTGTTTGCATAGTTTATCCTGTTGTGTTCAACCCTCATCTGTATCCAGAACAATGTGTTTGCCCTCTAGGCTAGTTGCCACGTTGTTTAGGAGCAAAGTCCCTCAGCCATGGTGATGAATGGTGTTTGCTCTGATCTGCCTGTGGTGAGTACTACTGAGGTGTGTGTACTGTGTATTAGCTCTGGCTCAAGACGGGTGATGGAGAGGTGCAGCACTACCGGCTCAGATCTACTGTCTGAGTAGAGAGATGCAGTGCTTGCCATTTGAGTTCTAGCTCTGACAGCAGCCAGGCAATCACTGACAGATCCATGTTGCGTCAAGTTCTATATGATTGTCGACTTCAACTGTGATTTATTAAAGGCCTTGTTCCCTGATCATTCCATGTTCCATCATGGAACATTCATGTTCTATCTGGGAATGCTCATGTTCCATCTCTCCTGATGCCTGCTGTTCCTGGTTTGCATCTCCAGTGTGGAATTTTGGATAGGCCACCAGGAAATATGCTTTTGAAGTATGAGACCAGCACAGGAGGCTAGGCTACAGATGTTGGGATATCCTCTCTACTCCTCCCGTGGCACCGGAGAGAATGGCTGCCGTTTTATGGGCTCTTGAAACTAGGAGGCAACGTAACTCAACTCCCTCAACGTAACTAAAACAAATGAGATGATTGTGGACTACAGGAAAAGGACTGAGCACACCCCCATTCTCATCAACGGGGCTGTAGTGGAAGCTCTCAACCTGCTCAAGTTCCTTGGCCTCCACATCACCAACAAAATAACATGATCCAAGCACACTAAGACAGTTGTGAAGAGGGCATGACAAAACTTAAAACCTGCCTCAAGTGACTGGAAAGATTTGGCACGGGTCCTTTTTTAAAAATCTGGTCACATCTGCATCGTTTTTAATGTAGCCTAGTCAATGAGCGCTGTCTGTATAGCTATCGTTATTAATGTAGCCTAGCCAATGAGCACTGTCTGTATAGCTATCGTTATTAATGTAGCCTAGCCAATGAGCGCTGTCTGTATAGCTATCGTTATTAATGTAGCCTAGTCAATGAGCACTGTCTGTATAGCTATCGTTATTAATGTAGCCTAGTCAATGAGCACTGTCTGTATAGCATAGTTTAATGTAGCCTAGTCAATGAGCACTGTCTGTATAGCATAGTTTAATGTAGCCTAGCCAATGAGCACTGTCTGTATAGCATAGTTTAATGTAGCCTAGCCAATGAGCACTGTCTGTATAGCATAGTTTTTAATGTAGCCTAGTCAATGAGCACTGTCTGTATAGCGCGGTAGCATGGTGCCAGATCTTTGTGTGTATGTTTGAGGCTCTGCTCTCAATGTATTTTTCAATTTTAGGCTTTTCAAATATATTCCATTGTCCTTTCTTTTGTTTGTATTATGGCTATATTCTCACTAATGTTCCTTTATTTAATTAAGCTTTTACATGTGTATTTTTCTGTTATTTATTGTAATAATACTAATAGTGCCAGATCTTTGTGTGTTTGAGGCTGTCTGTTGGGCTCGGAGAGGGGGATTATTTTACAGTTCATACCACCATATGCAAATGGTAAATTACTCATGGTCCCATTCCAGGAACCTTTAAATGAGATATTCTCTACTTTAGTCTGGAAATATGGGGCAATGTCAAACGCTGGAGGTGAGCCAGCACCAATATGGTTCTAGGTGACTTGCTTCGTACTCACAGGACCAAGACCTCCATGTAACATAGACATTTAAGTAGACTTTGCATATGGGGCAATTTCATGGTAACTGAATGATGCAGAGGCTCCAATCTTTTTCACTTTAAAAGTATGCCAAACAAAAACCATCGATTGCGAAGTTAACAAATGATAGAACTCTATGCACAAGGACTACTTTCAACAATTTCCACAGACATTGTTACAAAAAAACATTAATTGTGATGTATCAGGGAGTACTTCAGAACCCCTACTTCCTGCAGCTATGAAAAACACATTTACTCAAACAGTGCAGATGTAAAGTTTGGTAACCGAATGACTGTAAAATCTCCCTCAGTTTGACCACGTTTTCCAAAATTAAGATTCAAAGATGTCTGCAGAAAGAATGTGGCGTTGGCTATGTTATGACCCCTTGAGTATGAAAGTCTCTTTTGGTTATCGAAGTCCAGTGTACTGTACTAAACTCTACTCTACAGTAAGTATTGTATTATACCGACATACTCTACTTTTCTTTGCACTGTACTGTGTTGTCTTAACTTGTGACACAGGCTGCTACAATTGGTTCAGATTTGGACTGAGCAAATTTCAAATACTTTTCAACGTCTTTTGTCTGTCAGTTGGTCCTCAGTGTGTGACGAGTATGGTTACAGTAAATGGAAATAGAGGGGGTTCATGGGTAGGTGCCATTTTTCGTGGGTAACCGGCGAGCTACCAATTCTTTGTGGCTAGCTTGCTGGCCAGTTAGCCCTATTGATTTACTGTGGACTTACCCATCCACTGAACCTTCTTCCAGCCAGCACCATGGCAATAGAGATGGAAAGAAATGAACACAAAGCAAATGTTTTACTTCCTAACTCCGGTAGCTAGCTTTATGTGAATCGTAATAATGTAGCTAACCAGATAGTTTAACAGGCAAAAATCCCCTAAAACTAATGCTATGGAAGGTAGGTGGCTATCTGGCTCGCTCTCTCTCTGCCTCTCTCTTGTTCTCCCTTTCTTTCTCTATGCCCCTCTCTCATTCTTCCTCTCTATATCCTTTCTTTCTCTATGCCTCTCGTTCTCCCTCTGTCCTTTCTTTCTCTATGCCCCTCTCTCGTTCTCCCTTTCTCTGTCCTCTTTCTCCTGTTGTCTCTCAATAGGATTCGATATGGAGGGAGGCTGCTCAGTGTTGCGTCACTGGCCGCTAATGGTGCTGCCTGGCAGGGATGTCTGAACCTGGGGCACTAGGCTACCAGGCTGGCAGGGCAGAAACTCATCCCGATTTGTCTCTTCTGCTACACACCTGATCCTTGTTGGTGTCCTTGCATTACATGCACCTGGAGAAGTATACTATACATACAATGCTCACTTATATAGTTCTGGGCCGTTTTGCATTTTAAGTTAATTAGACGGTGGGGTGCTGATCCTAAATCAAATAAACTGCTGTCTGTGGAACCAGAAGTCCATTAAGCCCTATAGCCTGAGGTCTTCAGAGGAGCTCTTGATCAGCCGATAACAAACAGTTCTAAACATAGCTATCTCAAATTCTGCGGGATGTGTGTGTTCAGCGACTGTTTGGTTTGAGGCCGTGTGATTGGCTGCTTGCGAGATGCCTGTTCAAACCTCACAACTCGGCACACAGTGGACTTGAGAGATTCCTCAGGGAATTATGTAATGGAAGAACGGACCTCACTCTTGACCTCCCGGTGGTCCATGAATGTTCGCATGGCTTGAGGCAGAGTTGGGGTTGGGTTTGCTCCTCAGAGAGGCTATGTCCCAAATGGTACCCTATTCTCTATCGCAGTGTTTCATTCTCTACTGGTTTTGCCCCAGGACCCAAATTCAACCATGTTGTCTCAGTTGCTACTCAATATTCGCATTGCAAAAAATAATAATCAAAATGCTATCTGGATAACGATTTATATTGCTATATTAATAGGAAATGTAGCAATTGTATGACAAGGTAACAACAAGCACACTTCTTTCATTGTCAATTACGTTTTACCCGTATTCTTAATGAAACATTTTTATGAACTCTGAAACCACAAAATCAACCAAAAAATTGCTGCTATTAGCTCTATATTGAACATGATGTGATTGAAAACTTTTTCAGAGGTTAAATGTATAAACATTCTAATTTCTACACACTTTACCCCTGGTTTAACTCATCAAAGTTCAGAATTTAGTATTTTGTCATAAATAAAAATACCCACCCAAAAAGTAGATTTTCTGTTTTTTACTCAGACACCCACGACCATTCAAAACTTTTGAGGTGTGAACCACCAGTTGAGAATCACTGCTCTATAATAGTGCACTAGTTTTGACCAGAGGGTTCTGTCAAAAGTAGTGCACTATAGGGAATATGGTGCCATTTTGGGGCGTGCACAGAGACACGAAACCTGGGTAGCGATCTGCAACCAGTACCTTTCTGTCCCAGCTGCTTAACAGCGAACCGGGGGTAATATTTGGAAAGAAGGGAAGAGATGCGAACCAGAAAACTGGAGACAAAGACACTGCTGGGGGTTGCAGTTTTTCGCCCTTTTTTTCACATCTCCTGTGGACACTAATCCTAGTGCTATAGGGATGGAGATAAAGAGTGGCCTAGGGACATTCAAGGCCTTGATACAGGGCTTTGCTCTACCCCGAACACTGTGCGCTGTTGTAACAGATGGGCTGGGGTGAAGCAATGTGCTCATCGTCTATTGTTCAGTTCCCCCCTTCTAACCCAGCTCTTTCGATCAGCAGAAATGAGCACTACGCACAAACATGGGCTTTTGGGTTATTTTCTTCAAAGGTGTCTTGTAATATTGGCATAGTGTGATAACACACTGAAACGTGCTGTGACTGTCAGCATTTTTGGGAAAGTTTTGTTTTTACCTGCATCATACTGTACAGCACAGAGTTGGTGCCATCAAGATGGGAAAATAGTCTAGTAGTCTGTGGGCATTAATTTCAGTATGTAGTGCAATGTAAGACAGACATATGTATAAGTCAAAAACCATGATGGACCTGGATGAGGCAAGTTAATGTGAGGGGATTACAGCGATTGGATCAGCAGGGAGCATGCTATCTGGTCTGGACAGGGATATATAGATGGGGTTTGGCTCGGCTGGGGGTTGGGAGTGGCACTGACTGTCTTTGACACAAACTCTCCAGACAGACCACAGCTGGATTACAATTGGACTATGGACTACTATAAAATGGTGGACTGCCAATCATGCCCTCATATGCATCACTATTCCAGATCAGATTATCACTGCACAAGCATGAGTGCCTGATCTTCTTAGGAGTTCACCAAAACTGTTCATGACTGAAGTTCTGGAGTTGATGCATTGACTAACAGACCGCAGATAATGTAATCTATAGCAACATCTTACTTTTGCCAGCAATATCCATGTTCATCCCGTTCTCTTGCTTTAAAATCACAGCCCGTGTCTAATGTATTCCATTTGTTATTCTTCTTTACAGGGGGATTGCTGATTCCAAGATGGAGGTGAAGACGTCACTTCTGGACAACATGATAGGGGTGGGGGACATGGTCCTGCTAGAACCCCTCAACGAAGACTCCTTCATCATGAACCTGAGGAACCGCTTCGACCACAATGAGATCTATGTAAGTTCTCCCTCAGCAAGTGTTAAACTGGGTTTAGCCATAGCTGAGTTATATCATTTAATATATTCTCAATGTATTTGAAACTCACATTATGCTTGAATGTATGCTCACATTCAGATGCGTTTGACTGTGTAACTGTATTTTGCCCCAGCTGCCTCAGTCTCAATGTCGTGGTTCAGCCGTGTTATTGTTCCCTCAGCTTCACTCTCCCTAAAAGTGCATGTTTACACTTAGCTTAGACAAACACAAAGTGTGCACTTAAGCAATCTGCAGATACATCATTCATTGTTTCTAAACTCACTGCTGGAGCCTGTGCTTAGCCTATTCATTTTAGCCCTTGCCTCCAAAAACAGCAGCACAGATACAGCAACCTCACCACAAAGCCCTGAGTTGACCAATCAATAAGTCACATCACTGAAGAATGTAGATGTCTCAAATGAGGCAGAAGATTCAGAGCTCCAGGGAGGAGATTCAACTGGCTGCTGCCGTTTCCCTTGGGGGGTGAAGGATGAATGGAGCAGACCTGTGTTCCAATACTATTTGAAATATTTCAAATAATTTGAGCGATTGCGCATGCCTCTCTGGAGTGCCAGATTGTCAGGGTGTGCAGTTTTGGCACGCACTATTCTATAGGTCCATTAAGACAGGCAAGCTCAAGAAAGCATATATAGCAAATTTGAAATTATTCCGAATAATATTTGAACCCAGGTCTGGAATATAGAGGCTGGATGAGGACTCTGTCTCAGGGCTCTGCTTCCTGGCTTCTCCCAGGAACCCCTGCCTATCTGTGAGTTGGTGTCTCCAGACATCAGCCTCTATGATTATGGCCCTGGTTCTCTCCTCACTGCTGACTAAGACAGAGCCAAGTCAGAGCCCAGAGATTGATGTCACCACGCTCAACTATGATTGCCTGGCTACCTCAGCTTTGTGATATTTTAGTTAAGTTCATATCGCTTCCTGTGTTTATATGAGTTGTTTATGACATCTAAGCTGCCCTCAAATTTCTCTGTCGAACGGTGAACTAAAGCATATGGTTGGTCTAAGTCAGTCTGTAATGTTGGAGCAAAATGGTTTTGTTGAAGTCTAGTGCTGTATAAATGCTTGAGTTGAATCATACTTTTCAACTGGTAATTTTCCACTCTGTCCAGTAACCTCTTTACATACCGCACAGAGGAGTGATTTGTTACTGGCTCATTGATTTTAGGTCACTAAAAGCCAGGCAGAAATCTAGTTTCCTCTGTTTATTCTTTAAAGATCTTATCACTCCCCTATCTTAGACACATAGGCTGTGAGAATTGGTCAGAACCTGTTCTTGTTTGTACAATTCTGTTAATGAAGTAAAGCCAATTACCACATCTCTTTTGTCAGCTTACCTTCCCCTTTGAGGTCTAAACAGCTCTTTGTTTAGATGAAGTATTTAAAGACTGTGCTACTTGTAAATACGTTACTCTGTCTTTATCCTGAGTGGGAACCTCCTAGCAATATTTTGTATAAAACTGGAAAATTAGTTTTTCCTCAACAGTTATATAAATAAATATATTTTTAAATAAATAAATTTTTATATATATATATATTTATTATTATTATTATTTTATTTATTTATATATATATATATGTGTGGATTTGGTGTGGCTATTTCAGCCACACCAATTGCTGACAGGTGTATAAAATTGAGCACACATCCATGCAATCTCCATAGACAAACATCGGCAGTGAATTGCCTTACTGAAGAGCTCACTGACTTTCAACGTGGCACTGTCATAGGCCAACTTTCCAACAAGGCAGTTTGTCAAATGTCTGCCCTGCTAGAGCTACCCCGGTCAACTAAGTGTTGTTATTGTGAAGTGGAAACATGTAGGAGCGACAACAGCTCAGCCGCGAAGTGGTAGGCCACAGGAGCTCACAGAACGGGACCGGCGAGTACTGAAGCGTGTAGCTCGTAAAAATCATCTCCTCGGTTGCAACAGGCACTACGCAGTTCCGAACTTCCTCTGGAAACATCAGCACAAGAATTGTTCGTCGAGACCTTCATGAAATGGGTTTCCATGGCCGAGTAGCCACACACAATCAATCAAATGTATTTATATAGCCCTTCATACATCAGCTGATGTCACAAAGTGCTGTACAGCCTAAAACCCCAAACGGCAAGCAATGCCAGTGTAGAAGCACGGTGGCTAGGAAAAACACCATAGAAAGGCCGGAACCTAGGAAGAAATCTACCTGAACCAGGCTATGAGGGGTGGCAAGTCCTCTTCTGCCTATGCCGGGTTGAGATTATAATAGAACATGGCCAAGATGTTCATAGATGACCAGCAGGGTCAATTAATAATAATCACAGTGGCTGTAGAGGGTGCAACAGGTCAGCACCTCAGGGGTAAAGGTCAATTGGCTTTTCATAACTGATCGTTCGGAGTATCTCTACCGCTCATGCTGTCTCTAGAGAGTTGAAAACAGCAGGTCTGGGACAAGGTAGCACGTCCGGTGAACAGGTCAGGGTTCCCTAGCCGCAGGCAGAACAGTTGAAACTGGAGCAGCAGCACGGCCAGGTGGATTGGGGACAGCAAGGAGTCATCAGGTAGTCCTGAGGCATGGTCCAAGGAGAGGGAGAGAATTCACACAGGACAACACAGGAGAAATACTCCAGATATAACAGACTGACCCTAGCCCCCAAACACAAACTTTGCAGCATAAATACTGGAGGCTGAGACCAGAGGGGTCGGGAGACACTGTGACCCTGTCCGACAAGCCTAAGATCACCATGCGCAATGCCAAGCAGCGGCTGGTGTAAGCTCAACGCCATTCACATACAAATAATATACTAGGCTATGCTTTTTGATTTACATATGTTCCTATAATGTCTCCGAGAACATTGTCATAGTCCTGTAGGGCTGACGCTGCTTGTTCCACAGTCAATAAATCCATGAATTTCCTTAACCAAATGTCCATGCTGAAGCACTGTGGTTTACTCTCTTTCCAATTCCTAAGTATTGTTCGTTTGACTAGCAGGAGGCCAATGCAATGATGCGTTGCGTCGTTCTAGGTTGGATATTGTCCACCATACACCTAACAGGCACACAGGACAATGTGGGATACATGCATTCAAAATTCCAGACCTGTTAGGTGTAATATGCAAAACCTTAATTTGATTCATTTGATACCTTACACATTCGGGATATAGATTTTCTGTTTTTCCATATTGCATCCCACTGTACTGCGGTCAGAGATGCACACAAGTCCTGTTCCCAATGTAACTGAGTAAGGATGTTGTTTGGGAAGGAGAGGCCAACAAGCTTGTATAAGGCAGAAACGGTTCCCTTCTCATTAGCAGCCCGGCCCCTCTGTTTGTTGTCCATCACGCTTTTAGATCCCACATCAATACCCTTTGAGAAATAAATTGTATTATTGATTTTGATCTGTAAATAGGGCAGAAATTGTATATAATTCAGTCCAATCGTTGCTATCAACTCTTTAATTGGTTTGACATCACCATCCCTTACTACCTGCCCCACCTGACTGATGTTTTGGCGTTGGCAGGTAATATTAACCTACGCCTTTCTCTCTGCAGTAAACAATGGGTTGTTCCATATTGGACACGAAGGGAGAGATGCTCCATTGATAACCTTTTATGACGCATCTTTGCCACTTCACATGAAAACTCAAGTAGTGTATTATCTATTTTCCAATGGAACTTGAGCTAATACCATAATGATTATTTTGAGATCAAATTGCTATGTTCTGTTAGAATGTTTTCCTCTAGCCACTCCCAGCGGCCTACTATTCCTCCATGTTTATAACCCCATGACAATTGGTATCTTGCATTATAAGACAAGTAATACAAATACTCAGGGACACCTAATCCACCCCTGCTTCTTGACATGCACAGTTTATGGTTCATTCTTGGTTTCTTATCTTTCCACAACAATCCAGAAAATAAACTACGGCTCTCTTTAAACCAGTACTGAGGAAACTGAAGTGGTATAGCTGACATAAGGAACAATGGTCTAGGGAGGATGTTTAAGCAATAAGGCACGAGGGGGTGTGGAATATGGCCAATATACCACGGCTAAGGGCTGTTCTTATGCACGACGCAACGCAGAGTGCTTGGATACAGCCCTTAGCTCTGGAATACTGGCCATATGCCACAAACCCCAGAGGTGCCTTATTGCTACTATAAATTGGTTACCAAAGTAATTAGAGCTGTAAAAATAACTTTTGTCATACCCGTGGTATGCTGTCAGCCAATCAGGGTTTTAACCAACCAGTTTATAATAGTCTTTATCACCTCTGCTCTACCCCATAGTGATACAAGTAGTACAGTAATAATAACATTTGGGTGGGGTCTTCCACCTCCACTGACCAGGAGTGGTTTTACAAGCTGACTGGCTGGCTGCAGCCAACATTGAGCTACTAATTGCTACAGGCCTGTTAGGTGAGTGTCCCTAGTACTTGCTATGGTGTCAGTTGTTTTCGTTCATGAGGTGAATCTTTTCGTTCTTTACCGGTTGTACATGACACCCCACCCACAACATCAATCTCAATGGTTTTATTTTTCTGAGATTTAGAAGAAAATATTTGATTCCTGCGAGAAATATCTGATTTCTATGAGTGCCAACCCTTTTTTTTTTTTTTTTTTTTGATCCTACGACCGCTCCCCTTCTGATGTCATCCATTTATTTTGACCAGCCAAGCCAAACACACATTTAAATGTCAGTTCAGGCATGACATCTCAACTGTGTTGACTATACATATTCCCTTGAACAGGTCTTGCTGTTTTAGCTTCGATCTAATGGGAATGTTGTTAGACTGTGATGTCTGGATTATAATGCTTAGCTTGGAATGAGGAAGCAAAGTATTTTCTTAGTGTTTGGAACTTGTAATTACAAAGTCCTGCAAGTAGACATTTCCACTTTCTCTGTAATTTACTCAGCACTGCCTAACTTTCATCCTTGAAAGAACTCGTTTTTGAAATTGCCACTTTTTTTATATGGGAGATCACGAGAACACACTTATATAATGGGACTGACAGTGATCTGGTTACTATTATTATTGAGTCTGGTGTTCAGTTAGGGTCAATGGTCCCTGTGGTTGGAAAGCCCCTGTTTTTCTTTGCCGTAAAACATTAAAGCATAATGTGAGTGTCAAATACATTGAGAATATATTAAATTATATAACTCCGTTAATGCTAAACCCAGTTTAACACTTACTGAGGGAGAACATTATTTTTTACACAAAGCATTCCCTTCTCTTAAGTCCTGATAATGTTCTCTACTGTATATCCCTCCAGTCCCGTTGTACCACAATTATCTGAGGTATTCAGGGGGAGAAGGGAGTGTACATGCACTCATTATGGGAGGCTGAGAGAGATCATGGGAGTGTGTGCACTTGCATGCTTTTCCTGTTAAAAAAGGCCATTGTCGCGTCAGCCTTAACTTTGCCTTAATGGCCCTGGTCGTCTAACAGTGACCCTACCAAGCCAGCATTTGCTTTTATTCTGAGCACTCCATTCGTCTTGTCCATTCTCGCCTCGGGTTCTCCAAAGAGTCGATTATGCCTCCCATGTCCTTTTTGACAATAGGCAGTTGGATGTGGTGTTGCCTTGGAAAGGTCTGGCTCTGAGTGGGTTATATAACTTCCATTTTAACAGAGAGAGTGGAGAGGATCAGGAGTTGTTTAGAACCACCTGAAAATGCAGTCCTCTTCTATCTCAATGTAAGGTTTACAGTTTGACTGATTCTTTCAGAAATGACATACTGTCGTCAGTCTCACTCTGCAGTAATAAATGGAGCCGGGGAACGATGCCAAATGTGATGTTATTATGTATAATTTTCTTAACACACTCTAAGCAACAATGACAAAGTACATAAATTCATGTTTTTCTCAATCCTAATTTATGGAAATAAGATGTACTGTACATAGAATGCACTAAAAGAATGAACCGGCTGCATCAATCTGACCCATTTCTTTCTGACAAAATCTGTTTCAATGACTTGAGTCCAGTGCCTTTAATATCAGCCATCACCATTTGGAGATGTAGCCTCACCCATACCCCCCTCTACTCGTGCCCACTTCCCCTACATTCCTCTATCTACCAGACTCCCTTCTGATATGGGTGTCACGGGAAAAGCCGCATCCTGGGATTCCAGACATTTTTCCTTTGTTTTTAAGTCTCCCGTGCTGATACTCTTCCCACTCCTTTCTAGCTCCCACATGCCTGAACAATGCAGCAGGATAGAATTCCCAGCTGGGAAGAGCTGAGGATGCAAAAATGAAACTCCTCTCACCTCAGTGCTTCCCTGAGAGCAGAACTGAGCAAGACATCACTTTCAGACACCATAGCAGTATTCCTTACCTGAGAGAGATTCTCTGAACACGAGTCAATCCATCACACCCTGATGTCTCTCACTCTACTCTTTATCGCTCTCTCTCTGCAGACCTACATAGACAGCGTAGTGATATATCATTTCTAATAATCATACCCTGGTGTCTTGTTCCCTCTCTCTGCAGACGTACATCGGCAGTGTGGTGATCTCCATGAACCCCTACAGGTCTCTCCCCATCTACACTCCACAGAAGGTGGAGGAGTATCGCAACAGGAACTTCTACGAGCTCAGCCCACACATGTGAGTGCCTGGCCTAGGTCCTTCCTCCACTCTATCTTTGTGTAGTGCCGTCTACCTCCACCCCACTGCTGGCATGTTGTGTAGGATGCGTCTTTTTGTCCACGTTGAGGCCACAGGCAACAAAGCCCCTGTTTATAAATGCCTGATGTTTCAGGCAAAATGTCAAACACACAAGTGAATGGCATTGATTGGCGCACACAATCAGAAACATTTGAGCCCAAAAGACAATGCACATCTCGGCCAGTAGGTTGGCGGAGAGTTTTTGTTTTTTTGTTTTGCCTCCTTTTGAGTTCACTGTTCAGTTTACTGTTCCCTTTGTGATTTCCAAGGACCAGTATGGTTTAACTACAGCTCAACCAAATTAACCAGTATTGAGATAGAGGATGTGTGCTGTGCTCTGTCCCACACACTAGACCTTGTTTTGGGGTACAAGGGTAGTGAGGGGCCCCTGGAGGGAACCCCTACAGCAGGTGGCCATCTGCCTGTCCCTCCACAGCGGTGCCGGAGCCAACCCAGAGGCCCTGCTGCACAGCTCTGACACAGTAAAACAAAATAGGTTCCCTGCTGGTTCTGCTGCTCTGACACGGTAAAACACAGTAGGTGCACTGCTGGTCCTGCTGCTTTGCCACAGTAAAACAAAGCAGGTGTCCTGCTGCTCTGACACGGTAAAACAAAGGCCAACACTCGTCAATTAGCTTCCCTGCCTGCTGCATCCCTGGGCTGGAGCAGACACTCCATGGTTGAAGGATGAAAGAGAGAGCGGGAGTGGGGAGATCCCTTAGCTGTTCCAGCACTGACTGACTCGTCACAGAAAGACAGCCAGACAAATTAAAGGGTATTTTATTTATACTAGAGCGTACGCTTCAAAGGGCCTGCTCCTGTTCCAGAACCCCCTCTTTCTCTTCACATGTGGTGACTCAGCAGACAGCAGGACAGTCAAACAGGGCAGATGTGTCCAGCTGTTTCTTTTGGCAATCTCTTTCCTTATAAGATGTTATACATTCTCTCTGTCTCCAGACCCAATGCTGCTCTGTTCAGTCTTTCTCTCGCCTGCAGTTTCTCTTCCACTAGCTTCATCACTCTTGTTTAAAAGATGTCCTCTACTTCCTCCTCTCTAATGCTGATATCAGCCTTCAGAGGCCAGGGTCCACATTGCTCTTGGATCTGGAGTCATGCCTGGGCTGATCCAGGGCATCTGTTTTGCCCATCATGGCACAGAAACAGAGCTCTTAGATGGGGAGAAAGTGATAACCGAGGCCCTAGATTTTTAGGCCCATGGGGTTCCGGGCTCAACTTGAGACAATACACCATTGCAGGCCATCATAGGGCCCATTTTACAGTAAAGATGAGTTGGACAGTCAACACTTCATTCCTCTCAGTAGAGATTACAACTTAAGTAACAGTTGCCAGATGACACACGCACATCCACCCCCAACCTGTTATAATTTACACTGATCTTCGGATTAAAGTGTTGTCTGTCATTATACGTACATTAAGTCCACCTTACTCAATCTGCATCTCCCAGTGCCATGTCTGATCCTTTCCTACAGTACATTATGCATTCAAGGTTACTACTCAGTAGGTTTTCAGCTCTCTTAAAACTTCTTATGGCTTACATCCCGCTAACAGGATCGATATGACAACAGCCAGTGAAAGTGCAGGGCGCCAAATTCAAAACAATAGAAATTCCTCAAATATACAAGTACTTTACACCATTTTAAAGATAAACTTGTTGCTGATCCCACCACACTGTTCGATTTCAAAAGGGCAAACGCCAAACACACCAAACGATTGTTAGGTCTGCACCTAGTCACAGAAAAACACAGCCATTTTTCCAGCCAAAGAGATGAGTCACATAAAGCAGAAATGGAGATAAAATGAATCACTAACCTTTGATGATCTTCATCAGATGACACTCATAGGACTTCATGTTACACAATACATGTATGTTCGATAAAGTTCATATTTATATCCAAAAATCTCAGTTTACATTGGCGCGTTACGTTCAGTAATGTTTTGCTTCCAAAACATCCAGTGATTTTGCAGAGTGCCACAGCAATTTACAGAAATATTCATCATAAATGTTGATGAAAATACAAGTGTTATGCATGGAACTTTATCTAAACTTCTCCTTAATGCAACCGCTGTGTCAGATTTCAAAAAAGCTTTACCGAAAGCACACCATGCAATAATCTGTGTACGGCGCTCAGACACAAAACAGGCCATACAGATATCCGCCATGTTGTGGAGTCAACAGAAGTCAGAAATAGCATTATAAATATTTGATTACCTTTGATCTTCATCAGAAAGCACTCCCAGGAATCCCAGTTGCACAATAAATGTTGGACATTGATTTGTTCGATAAAGTCTAAATACCTCCTTTTGTTAGCGCTTTTAGTACACAATCCAAACTCACAAGGCGCGGGCAAGTACAGGTGAAAGTTCAGACGAAAAGTCATATTACAGTTCGTAGAAACACGTCAAACGAAGTATAGAATCAATCTTTAGGATGTTTCTATCATAAATCTTCAATAATATTTCAACCGGAGAATTCCTTTGTCTGTAGAAATGCAATGGAACGCAGCTAACTCTCACGTGAGTGCGTGTGATCAGCTCATGGCACTCTGCCAGACACCTGACTCAATCAGTTCTCATTTCCCCCTCCTTCACAGTCGAAGCCTCAAACAAGGTTCAAAAGACAGTTTACATCTAGTGGAAGCCTTAGGAAGTGCAATATGACCCCATAGACACTGTATATTCAATAGGCAATGACTTGAAAAACTACAAACTTCACTTCCTGGTTGGATTTTTTTCTCAGGTTTTTGCTTGCATATGAATTCTGTTATACTGACAGACATCATTCAAACAGTTTTAGAAACTTCAGTGTTTTCTATCCAAATCTAATACTAATAATATGCATGTAGTAGCAACTGCGCCTGAGTAGCAGGCAGTTTACTCTGGGCACCTTATTTATCCAAGATACTCAATACTGCCCCCAGCCATAAGAAGTTAAATCCTCTCAGATAGACAGGTTATGTTGAAAGATGCCAATCTAGGCTTAAATGGTTATCCGTATCGGCTGGGGGTAGATCCAGGTGACACAACATGCATGTAAAACGCTGACTCAACTTTTCCCAATGTTTCTGAATGTACTGTATGTTATATATAATTTGCTAGTCAGACATAGTTCTTGTTCATAGTCAAGAGTTATAACATGGCAGGAAAATCTCACCGGATGCTAAGCTGTTAACTAAGAGGAGTATATACGGTAAACACAGCTGAACAGCGCAACAGTTCACTGCTCTCCTATGATGCGTCCCAAATGGCACTCTATTCTCAATGTAGTGCCCTATGGATCCTGGTCAAAAGTAGTACACTATGTAGGGAATAAGATGCCATTAGAGAGACAACCCCTAGTTTGGTTTCAGCCTAAAGGATTAGTCCCTCTGAGGTCCTGAAGTGGCTGTCTGTCGTGGCCCAAACCAAAACCCTCCATAACATCAATCTTAATCTTGTCCCTATCAGGCCATCTGGACTTGTCATTCTGTCTTTGTTTTGCTGACTAACAACCAGCTCTGTGTAACATGAGACTATTGAGTCCAGACCACTGCCACGTTAAACCTGTCTGTCACGGTCTCACCACCACTGAAAACTATGAGGAAATGCCATATTCAGTGCTGAACATGACTGGAGATGTCAGTCACTGCTACAGCTCAGTGTTACTTGAGATTCTGTATGACAATTTTGAAAGTAATTGAGGATCATGATTCACAAACAACATTCATTGGGTGCTCCGCCATTTTGCTTCCTTAGATACGATCTTAAGTTCTAATCACCATTTTCAGAGACAATGCAGTCACAGAAGGATGATATTGATGATCAACATACTTGTGTTTTATGAAGTAAAAAACATCCCCCAGGGCAGCTGGAGATGGTAATCTGTGATGGGGAAACCAATTTCAATAGAACATTTATATATTTTCCTTAGCTTAGCTGGAATTCAAAGCAGAACAGACAAATATGTATCACTGCAGGCCATGGAATTTCACTGAGTTTGCAGACCGGGAGGTTTGAGCTTGAGTTAATGGTCTATTTAAGCTATGTGATATAAATATGCTCTAGAATATTGATGCTGATACGGCATGAGGAAAAGCACATAACATTCCTACTTGAATTATGCTTTATGAACAAGGCCCAGTAGTACATAGGCCACTATTTGGAAAGGTGTTGATTTGAATCTACAGCCATTTCCTTGATTACCATTATCAGATCTACAAGACAAAAGACAACAGTGTGCTATATGACTAAGTGGAGAGTTGGATCAGCCCAACAGGATAGGCAGTGGGTATTAATGCAGCTTGTCGACAACTTAATAGAGAGGAAAGCATCATTGTGTGCAAGTCCCAAATGGCACCCTGTTCCCTACATAGCACACTACTTTGCCCCGTTCAAAAGTAGTACACTTTATAGAGATTTGAGTGCCATTAGGGATGCAGTTTTGACTAGTTAGTTTACAGATGAATGAGCCGCTCCTCCCGAAAACCCTGTTTATTTTACCACATCAAACTGTGCTTTCAAAGGTCACCCGAGCAGTAAAACAACTTGATTTAAATTAAATAAGTAAATCTTAGAAAGAGCTCCAAACATTCAGGTTTGCTCAGCTAAGTGGTCCTTTAGGCCTGAGACCCAAGGCCGCTTTGGGTATTTCCATAGAAAAAAAGATCACACGCTGAAATGTATAGGGAACTATTTAGACCCCTTGACTTTTTCCACATTTTGTTACGTTACAGCCTTAATCTAAAATTGATTACATTTAAAACAAATCCTCAGCAGTCTACACACAATATACCATAATGATGAAACGAGAACAGATTTTTTAGAAATTTTTGAAAATGTATTACAAATAATTAACACCTTATTTACATAAGAATTCAGAACCTTTTTTATGAGACTCAATTGACTTGTAGTTTGCTAAAAAGGCACATAAAGACACACAAACAAGATTCTCTGGTCTAATGAAACCAAGATGAAACTCTTTGGCCTGAATGCCAAGCGTCACGCCTGGATGAAACCTGGCACCATCCCTACGGTGAAGCATGATGATGGCAGCATCATGCTGTGGAGATGTTTTTCAGCGGCAGGGACTGGGAGACTAGTCAGTATCAAGGCAGAGATGAACGGAGCAAAGTACAGAGAGATCCTTGATGAAAACCTGCTCCAAAGTGCTCAGGACTTCAGACTGGGGCGACGGTTCACCTTCCAAAAGGACAACGACGCTAAGCACATAGCCAAGACAACGCAGGAATGGCTTCGGGACATTTAGCGGCCCAGCCAGAGTCCGGACTTGAACCCGATCAAACATCTCTGGAGTGACCTGAAAATGTCTGTGCAGCAACGCTCCCCATCCAACCTGACAGAGCTTGAAAGGATCTGCAGAGAAGAATGGGAGAAACTCCCCAAATACAGTGTTTGTTTTTGGACAGGTGCATGTTCCTAGTACCACTTTTCTTCCATTTCGTGCCTAATGAGCATGACCCAGGTTGCCTGGCTGCCCCCTGGCCATTGGTGTTGCCACTGTAGGGAAAACTGGCACGTATTTCAGTGCCAGTGTTTCAGTTCCACTCATCTCTTAAAGATTCATCTTTAGGAATAGAAGGAGCAGGCACAGTCATTAACTAAATTAACAGAAGCTGTTGCATATAAATAAAACTTTTTATAGGTTGTATCACAGCCGGCCGTCATTGGGAGTCCCATAGGGCAGCGCACAATTGGCGCAGCGTCGTCTGGGTTTGGCCGGTGAAGGCCGTCATTGTAAATAAGAATTTGTTCTTAACTGGCTTGCCTTGTTAAATGAACATCTTAAAACTGTATAGTCTGCTAACTCTCACTCTAGCTAGTGAGGAGGAGCAAGCCAAGGCTCTAGCCTGAGACTGTTAAGACTATAGACCCCCTGAAGCTCTGCAGACAAGGTGTCTGCAGCTGTGTTGCCTGGGTTTAACAGGCAGTGAGCTGCGGTATGGTTCTAATGACCAGGGTTGGCCATCCTAGAGGGCGGTGGTAGGCCACCCCTGGTGTAGCACCTTCAGTTTTATGACAAGTCCTGGGGTTGTCCAAGGAGGGGTGAAGTTACAGGCAGTTTAGTCTCCCTCCACTTCAGTCTCTAGGGATTCAGATGTGGTTCAATGATGCCAGCATGTAAAGCACACAGTTATGGATTTTAGACAATGTATTTTTCTATGCCCATGTCTGTTTTGAATGGGATGGTTTTGTGAAAACACATACGATCATCTGTTCGAGCTCTTTTTGGCTTGGTTTGTTCTGTTCTGCTCGGAACTAAACATTTTCCAGCTGGGTTATTGTGAGTTTTAATATTACACACGAGATTATGCAATAAGGCTTGACTGTTGAACTTCATGACATTCCATAATGACTGGTGATATATTGAGGTTTCTGTCCATTATTAATTCCTGGATCACTGCATGTTTCCTGCTGTGGTTTCTAAAGAAGAGCCAAGCCCATCACTGTCATGTTATTATGGCCGGTCTAGCTGCCTGCTCTGCTTAAGGAAATAGCCTATGAGAAGTTGGCTGGAAATATTTAGCGCTGTTAAATGTGTTTAAAACATTTGATTTCAGTTTATTGTCCCTAGTGAGGTAGTATTCTCTTTCCAGATTTTCAACTCACTGAAAACTGCCTGGATCGAGGGGAGTTTCAACCAAATCAAGAATATCAAACTAATTTAATTTATTGTTTTATGAATAGACCTAGGATAACAACTCACAATGAATGAAACTCTCTAGTCTACTTGTGAGTTTGAGCGGTGACAGATAAGACCATCCAGTGTGTTCTCTGAGGGATGTGTTAGGCTGGGCTGTCGATAAAATGATATTTCTGCAATTGAAAACTTTGGGAGGTTTGTCAAAGTGTTTTTTTGGGGGCGCCTAAGACCAGAGTTGAGAAAAAATGTATTTCAGCTCATGAAACATGGGACCAACACTTTATATGTTGTTTATATTTGGTCCGTGTAATATGGAACTTACTCCAGGTACTATTATAACTTACCCTCTAGTACTATTGCATCATTATACGCTCAAACCTCCCCTATAGTGTGCTTCCTAGTGTTCACACTTGCCTCTGTACACATCAGGGCCTGGCCCCTGGGAGGGAAGGGGCCCGAGGAGGGTACTGTAAAAGGCTGCAGCTGTGCTCCCGGCCTGGTCCTACTCTAAAGGGTTTTAAGTTGTCTCTCTTATTGGGTTCAACTGTCACCAGAGCCCATTACAGGGTAGATCAGTGATCTCACTCTGTATCGCCCTGACCAGACCACACCACAGACCAGAAGGCATCTATTTACGTAGCCCTCCTCCTCCCTCGGCTACCCAATGACAAATGTTTTCTGTTTTAATGAGACCTGCTCGTATATTAAAAGGCAGGTGTTGCCCCTTCAACACTCATCATGGTATTTATAAAGTAATGGATTAATCAGTAATCTATCCTGCAGTGGCCTTGCAGATGGTGTGTCCTGTGTTTTGTATTTTCCCAGTGGTGTCCAGGCAGCCAGCCAGCCAGGCACAGATTGCGCTGGGCTGGTACAGTGGGGGGTGGGGATTGGGCCTGGGGAGTGTGGGGGGTCGGTTGTACAGCAGGCAGGGCAGCTTAGTGTCCCCTGAGGGGATCATGTAACAGCTGTAGGTAATGAGACCCTGGTGCCCTCTCATGGACCACACAACCCCACTCTCCCCTCATGGCCCACACTAGCAGTGTTCCTAGTAGTTGGACAAAACGAGTATCGTAACCGATATGGGCAATTTTTAGGTTAGTATCCGTGATTGGAAAAAAAAATGTTTTGGGTGCCAGCACGCATCTTTCTAATGCCAGTCAGTCTTGCGGTGTCCTATGTGGTCTAAATAACTCAACTTGCTGTCTGTAAAGAGAAGGGCGGGCTGTAAGTTGACCCTGCTGCTCTGATTGGATAGAGTGAAGCTGATTTTCTCCGTCCACTCGCATCAATTTTCTTTGCATGTTTTCCATCAGATGATTTAGATTGCTGCTGCCTACTACTATGATAAATCACATGGCGCCGTCATTTGCTATCAATGTGCATAATATCTAACAAGTGGGGTAAGGGTAGGGAAAAAATATGAACTGCTAATGTGGATTCTCACTGAATGACAGCAAACCTGGCTGCCTGCTGCCTGTTGAGGACACACACACATCCCTTCCGTGCTGCTCCTAATCTACAGCTTTTGAGGTATTTTGCCAACATCTACTGCATTTTTAAAACACTTACGTTTTTCAGATCACGAGGATCATCAGATCTGACTATCAACTCTCAATTTACGGATACGAGTATGGCCATATCGGAACACCCCTAGTCCACACAACCCCCGCTCTCCTCTCACGGTCCACAGGACCTCGCTCTCCCCCCACGGCCCACAGTAACCCGCTCTCCCCTATCCCGACAGACAGACGGACGAGGTCCCTCTGAATAGCAGCGTGGGACAGCATGGGGGTCTCTCGGATGGTAGTCTGCTCCCTGGAATGTAGACAGAGTTTCTGACGCAAGGGATAATACAATAGCATTATTTATGTTAGAAATTTGATCTGGGATAGGATTTCAGAGTCCCAGAGAGCACAATTCATTAGCTAGCCCATTCTTCAGTGTTTGTCAAGGCTCAATTAGTATTCATATATTTCTATGTTCATTATGGATGATACTACATTGTTGGGACCTGAGCCCATCATTCATTTTCAACAAGGAAAGACGAAGACCAATGTCAAACCTGTGTTGTAATTACGTTACACCCAGTATGGCATACTATACTTCCACTTGCAAAGTTGTGCTGGAGGTCATGGTTCAGATAATGTCTCTCTACTCACATGGTTTAGTCTGCAGACGGCCTGGAGTAGATAGGATGTCCTGACCATGTTCTGGGAACACAACACAACTTTGTCTACTGGGTTGTGTTCAGTAGGCACAAAATGGATAAAAGCTGTTTACAAGTGGGATGTACTATCTGAACTTGTGCAATTTAAGAAACAAATTTTCATTTTCTGTTGCATAAGGTCTTTCTACGGTGTTCCGTAATGAGCATTACCATTGAGTATTGTCCCGCCTCACCTCAGACCCAGTGAGCAGGTGCAGCATCCTGCCAGGGGCCACAACCCAAGGCTGAGAGGGTTAGGATTTATCCCCGGATTTAATCTGGTTTTCATGTTTTGATCTGAAAATGACATGGTCACTGCATGCTGCTTTCAGCCCATAATATTATTGCAGCCCGTGGGCCAGATATGGTGGAATGACATTAAACTTGTTGAGCCTTGCATGTATCAAGGTCTATTTCTCAGTGTTTCATAGAGAAAGAAGTGTCTTACTGCAATTCTAACACCTGCCTATCTGTAGAGGAGCACTTGCACACAGAGTGGCTTCAACCACATCAAATAGCAAACCCTGCGAGTGACTAGCTATTGAAAGGAAGCTTTTGATTGACTGTTCTGCATTCGAACAATGATGACATACACCCCCGCCAGAAATGGTGACTCCAGTCCTGAAAGCCCTCTCAGGGAGGCCCGAAACAACACGCTCCAGAGCAGAGGTTGGCAGTGTTTGTGTGTGGAGGTAGGTGTCGTGTAGGACGTAGGAAGCAGAGGGTGTTTAGGCTAACCAGTATTACAGAGTACCACTCTGTTCAGCTCCCTCCCACACAGAGTACAGAGAGAAATACAGGGAGAGAGTGGGATGTTATATCAGCAGGTTCATTAAACTGGTATGCCACAGTAGATGAAAATCATCCAGATCAGAGAAAGACCTCTTATGAGAATCACAAGCCCTGTGTTATCATCTTGGTGTTTATCCTAGTCTGAATGATGCATGAAGTTAAACGTTTCTAGGAGGATCGTTGTACTGCACTGAGGCCAGTGGTGGAAAAAGTACCCAATTGTCATACTTGAGTCAAAGTTAAGATACCTTAATAGAAAATGACTCAAGTCAAAGTCACCCAGTAAAAACGACTTGAGTAAAAGTCAAAGTATTTGGTTTTAAATATACTTAGGTATCAAATGTAATTGTTAAAACATACTTATGTATCAAAAGTATAAATCATTTGAATGACTTATATTAAGAAAACCAGATGGCACTGTTCTTGTTTTTTATTTCATTATGGATAGCCAGGGGCATGCTCCAACACTCAGACATAATTTACAAACAAAGCATTTGTGTAGGACTTTAAAGTATGTTTACTTAAGTACTTTACGCCACTGGCCAGGGGTTCAGAGCTGTATGTTTCTAACAGGACTGCTGTACTGTACTGAGGCCAGGGGTTCAGAGCTGTATGTTTCTAACAGGACTGCTGTACTGTACTGAGGCCAGGGGTTCAGAGCTGTATGTTTCTTACAGGACTGCTGTACTGTACTGAGGCCAGGGGTTCAGAGCTGTATGTTTCTTACAGGACTGCTGTACTGTACTAAGGCCAGGGGTTCAGAGCTGTATGTTTCTAACAGGACTGCTGTACTGTACTAAGGCCAGGGGTTCAGAGCTGTATGTTTATAACAGGACTGCTGTACTGTACTGAGGCCAGGGGTTCAGAGCTGTATGTTTCTAACAGGACTGCTGTACTGTACTGTGGCCAGGGGTTCAGAGCTGTATGTTTCTTACAGGACTGCTGTACTGTACTGTACTGAGGCCAGGGGTTCAGAGCTGTATGTTTCTAACAGGACTGCTGTACTGTACTGAGGCCAGGGGTTCAGAGCTGTATGTTTCTAACAGGACTGCTGTACTGAGGCCAGGGGTTCAGAGCTGTATGTTTCTAACAGGACTGCTGTACTGTACTGAGGCCAGGGGTTCAGAGCTGTATGTTTCTAACAGGACTGCTGTACTGTACTGAGGCCAGGGGTTCAGAGCTGTATGTTTCTAACAGGACTGCTGTACTGTACTGAGGCCAGGGGTTCAGAGCTGTATGTTTCTAACAGGACTGCTGTACTGTACTGAGGCCAGGGGTTCAGAGCTGTATGTTTCTAACAGGACTGCTGTACTGTACGGAGGCCAGGGGTTCAGAGCTGTATGTTTCTAACAGGACTGCTGTACTGTACTAAGGCCAGGGGTTCAGAGCTGTATGTTTCTAACAGGACTGCTGTACTGTACTGAGGCCAGGGGTTCACAGTAGTGATGACTGAGAGAGCCAGACATCTGGCACAAACCCTGGATAAAAAGAACAGCTGCCTTGTCTGAGAGACCAAAGTCAAACACACAGACCTGGGCAGACACACACAGGCACTTGTGCCCATGATTAATCTAACCTCTGCTTTAAAAACAAATGCATCCACTAGGGGTGAACCAGGTACGTGTATTCGGATTGAACCGTTTGGTACAGGGTCCACGGTGCACGGTTCAGTACACACTGTGAACCGAACAATACATTAGTCATATATTATATCTATTTATTTCATTCATTCATTGATTTTTATTAGATATTTTTTGCATATACCAATAGCGTGTAAATTAGCGTGGGAAAAATATCCACATAGTAATAAACTTGTTTATAGTTGTCTGCAGCTCATTAGTTATTTCACTCCAGCGAGAACAGAGCTGAGAGTCCGTCGTAGCAGCAATTAGCTTATGAAGGAATTCGCAGTTAGCTAAATGGAAAGGTGCAACATGGCAAGCATTGGCGAGCCACAACTAGAAGACGCCCCAGTATCATTCAGGTCTGCTGTCTGGGAACATTTTGGTTTCCCTGTAAACTATAACGGGGATAGCCTGTTAGTGGTGGATAAAACGTCTACATGCAGGCTCTGTTCATTGCTGATAGCCTGTTAGTGGTGGATAAAACGTCTACATGCAGGCTCTGTTCATTGCTGATAGCCTGTTAGTGGTGGATATAACATCTACAACATGCAGGCTCTGTTCATTGCTGATAGCTTGTTAGTGGTGGATATAACATCTACAACATGCAGGCTCTGTTCATTGCTGATGGCCTGTTAGTGGTGGATATAACATCTACATGCAGGCTCTGTTCATTGCTGATAGCCTGTTAGTGGTGGATATAACATCTACAACATGCAGGCTCTGTTCATTGCTGATAGCTTGTTAGTGGTGGATATAACATCTACAACATGCAGGCTCTGTTCATTGCTGATGGCCTGTTAGTGGTGGATATAACATCTACATGCAGGCTCTGTTCATTGCTGAGAGCCTGTTAGTGGTGGATATAACATCTACAACATGCAGGCTCTGTTCATTGCTGATAGCCTGTTAGTGGTGGATATAACATCTACAACATGCAGGCTCTGTTCATTGCTGATAGCCTGTTAGTGGTGGATATAACATCTACAACATGCAGGCTCTGTTCATTGCTGATAGCCTGTTAGTGGTGGATATAACATCTACAACATGCAGGCTCTGTTCATTGCTGATAGCTTGTTAGTGGTGGATATAACATCTACAACATGCAGGCTCTGTTCATTGCTGATAGCCTGTTAGTGGTGGATATAACATCTACAACATGCAGGCTCTGTTCATTGCTGATAGCCTGTTAGTGGTGGATATAACATCTACAACATGCAGGCTCTGTTCATTGCTGATGGCCTGTTAGTGGTGGATATAACATCTACAACATGCAGGCTCTGTTCATTGCTGATAGCCTGTTAGTGGTGGATATAACGTCTACATGCAGGCTCTGTTCATTGCTGATAGCCTGTTAGTGGTGGATAAAACGTCTACGTGCAGGCTCTGTTCATTGCTGATAGCCTGTTAGTGGTGGATAAAACGTCTACATGCAGGCTCTGTTCATTGCTGTTGGCCTGTTAGTGGTGGATAAAACGTCTACATGCAGGCTCTGTTCATTGCTGATAGCCTGTTAGTGGTGGATAAAACGTCTACATGCAGGCTCTGTTCATTGCTGATAGCCTGTTAGTGGTGGATAAAACTTCTACATGTAGGCTCTGTTCATTGCTTGTTTGCCTGTTCGAGTGGCAATACGAGTAACATGACTGCTCATTTGCGCCGACATCACCCCAAAATGCCAATCGGTGGGACTAGGTGAAAAAATGAAACTGCAACCACTTCTCCCCACAGCCTTAAGGCAACAATATGTGGCTGACTCTGGTAGGGCTAAAGAAATCAAGCGATAGCCAAAAGCATAGCGGCAGATATGAGACCCTTCTCTGTGGTAGAGAATGTGTGGTTCAGAAACATGTTTAAAGTGGTTGAGCTGCGCTTCACTATTCCTTCCCGCACACATTTTGCCCAGACATTAATACCTGCCTTATAGAAAAAACAAAATAACAACTTGAGAGCGAGTCGTCAGAAACACGGTTTGTTGCTCTAACACCAGACAGTTGGACGTCTAGAGCTACAGAGAGCTACCTTACTGTAACGGCTCATTTCATTACGGCAGAGTGGGAGGTAAAAAGCCACGTCCCCTTGAGAGTAGTCACACCATTGTAAACTTGGGGGAAGAGCTAAGGGAAGTTGGAGGGGGATAATGTAACGATTCCTGTGACCACTGACAACGCTAGAAATATTGTAAATGCAGTTGCACTAGCTGGATTGGGACCACAGATGGGATGCTTTGCTCACGTTATTAATCTAGCATCAGTCAATCTAATCTCTCGCCTCCTAGCAAAGATCAGGAAGGTGACTTATATATTGTGACCCCTGGTTCAAGTCCCTGCTGCACCTGGATGCTGCTGCTCGTCTGAGAGTCTACGATGAACTCACAGGAGAGATTGAGACCGGGAACCAAGTCAAAGGTCAAGGTCATAGAGGAGGATCTGACCTCATACAGGGAAGTGGACTGTATTCCCCTGGACACTGATCCTCTTACATGGTGGAAGACCAAGGAGTTCATTCACCCTCATGTTTATGTTGCCATGTTAGCAAGGCGCTACCTGGCTGTGCCTGGGACCTCTGACCCTAGCGAGAGTGTATTCTCCACATCGGCTGACATTGTCACAGCAAACCGATCTGTGCTCACTGCAGATAATGTGGATAGACTAATCTTCTGAAAGAAAAACTTGAAAATCGGATGAATGTTTTAATTTTTTCAAGTAACCAGTCTCAAGTGGTCCTTTTTTGTTTAAGGCGCTGCTATGTGACTTAATGTTGATATATGCTGCTGGACTATGCACTCTTGTTGAAGTTCTGTTTTAAATGACTATTTTAGTTCATGTTGTGAGGCAGACACTGCTGTTTTTTGTTGTCCCTGTGTTTCTATCTGCTCCTGGGAACTCAAGCTACCCTGTTTACTATTATAATAAATGGAAAATCTAAATACAAATGACATATTTCGCAGGCATTTATTTTGTCGGTGTATCGAAACCAAACCATGAGTTTGTGAACCGTTTCACCCCAGTATCCACCCGTATACAGTTATCTAGAATTTTACTAGATAGTGATGGAGTCATGGTGATGAGAAATCATTGTACTTTAGACCCTTTGTTTGCTTTATCGCTGTTGCAGGTAAATGAGCGCAGTGTTCAAAGGCCAATGAGGAAAAAGGATGCTGATAATATTCAGTTTCCAGTTAGAATACAGTGATGACACTCAAAGGTCATAGTAATGTCAGGTTTTATGTTGTCCAATCAACAATTCGATTTGTCAGATGAGTGTTCCAAGAGGGAAGTGTTTCCTGTTTTAAGTCAATGTCCACCCTAGTCATGGACTGTTCTCTCTGCTACCACATGGCAAGTCTAGGTCCAAAAGGCTTCTTAATTAACAGCTTCTACCCCCAAGACATGAGACTTCTGAACAGATAATCAAGGGGCTACCCAGACCCCTCTTTTATGCTGCTGTGTTTTTCTTTTCTTTTTTTTCTTAACTTAAAGCATTGTTGATGAAGGGCTTGTAAGTGAGCATTTCACTGTAAGGTCTACACTTGTTGTATTTGGCGTAAGTGACAAATAAAATGTGATTTATGGACGGGGTCACAGGTGTGGCCATAAAGATACAGCCCTCTGTTCTGCTTTCATATGTTAACAGTACAGGCTCCATCAGTTGTTTGTGCTTCCAGACACTCTTAGAACAGTCGAATTGTGAGGCGCTGTTTGTGTGGCAGGTTTTTCTTGCAATGTCTTCTAAATACCTGAGGGGTTTATGGTTGTTTCAATAACATTTATTTTACGGGGAATTTGCAGCCATCCATTCCATTTTATCCATCACACCTGGTTGTTGGCCTTTTACACACTTGCCCACGTCATGAACTTTCCATGTTTTGGATTTGATAAACAAACAGGTATGACCGCATTGAAACCAATATGTTTTTTTTGACCAGAAAGTCCACGTGCATGTATGTATTTGCTTGAGGGCACTTCTCGTGTATGTGATTGTTGGCACTTGGAATGCCATGTTGAGTCAGATGGATAGAATTCTCTGACGTGTGTGTGTGTTGGCGTAATGCTGTATAGGTGAGGGTAGAGAGGGATGAGGAGGCAGCAGTTTTCCGAACTGAGTAAGACTGCCTCCAGCCTCCTCCCACCCCCATGCCACACCACATCATGCCCAGACAATAAAATTCAAATGTGATACCTTTGTACCTATGGTAACTGTTTCACAATCATCTGTATTTGTGGATACTGACAAAGCCTAGGCTCCAGACACGGAAAGGAACAGCCCTAGTCTCTCTAGCTTTTGGCTCCAAAGAGGAGTATGAGGAAAGAGACTCACACTGACTGGAAAACAATTTCAGGAACATTATTACATGGTTTATTGTACTCTTGCCACATAGTACTTTAAAAGGGGGTTGGTTCTGCCTCAGACTGTTTGCATTGGCATGGTGTGCATCGCAAATATTCTGATGAAACGGATGCAATTTATGGTGCTAAATGGCCTTCTCAGTGTTTATGAATATGGTGCGTTAGAAGCAGAAATATTATCATGGTGAACATTTTAAAGACTGCCAGTCAGAGCTCACATCGAGGCCCCAAATCATCTCTGTTGCCTTCCATGATTTTTACTTTGGCTTTTACTTTGATTAATTGTTAATGTAAACTTTCATGGTGCCCGCACTCAGGATACAATTTTTTGTTTTGAATTATTTGACTATTTTTAAACAAAAAACATCCTTGCATGTGGATACAGTACAATGCCACTAAAATCATTGAGGATGACTCAAAAGGACCATTGTGGTCCTCGTGGAAATACATGAAAACAAAATATACACAGGATTATAACATGAAAACAAAATACATCTCAAATAATTTCATCAATAGGGAGGATATTGTAAAAGGAATTAAATGGATAACCAAGTAACATTCATTGAAACAATGATACTTTCTTTAATCCTGTGCAGTTTTAAAGCATTTTGCCCATAACCCTTCAATGGTTTATCTCTAAAGAAATATAAATAACTGGGGGCAAGGACACGTGTAACTTAAAAAAACAGTTTGATCTGCACCACCCGGAGTTCAACTGGAAGCCAGTCCAGTTCCTTGAAATGAATAGACCAATGTGTGTCCTAGGGCGTACACCAAATGAGTAGGAGCAGGCTTGCACGTTTATAGATTTCTGTTGTGGCTTGATTAACCAGTGCCTTTATGAACCCTCCCTATTCATTACCAAAACCAATAATGTCCACCTTGATCTGTGTGTACCAAAACCAAGCACAACGGAATGGAGACAAATGGACAAGATTGATTTCAATTTAGCCTAGCTTCTTCGTTTCATGTCCCCTTTGACAAACCATGAAGACTGCTTAAATTTCAGTACCTTAAACATCCATATTCATGGTAATGTGCATGTCATTCCTTTACTTTGAACTCTGACCTATGTTACTGTGTAGAGTATAGGACTGGGAAGTATCCAGATTGTCATACCTTCATACAGTTCCTGTACCATACTGTGGTATACAGTGTGATAAAATAAAAACTAGTGTAGCACCGATATTACGTTTTTGGCTGATACTGATATTTGATAGTTTCCTTGCCCCAAAAAAGATACCAATAACCAATATTTTAAAATGTTTGCAGCCTTTTAAGCACTCTACTACAGTTAAAACACACACACACACACACAGGCTGTATCACATCCGGCTGTGATTGGGAGTCCCATAGGGCGGCGCACAGGGTCGTCCGGGGTAGGCCGTAATTGTAAATCAGAATTTGTTCTGACTTCCCTAGTTAAATAAAGTTACACACACACTCTGACCAAAAAGTTAATTTGTTGGCATTTATGTATGTCCCCATTACCAGTAAAACAGAATCATAACCTATTTATTTCACTTACTTGCTGTGCTGTTTAGTTGTACATTTGTTCAGTCGTTTCATTCTCAACCAGGATTTCTATGGAATGCTGTTTGGGTCTTTGCATGTCAAAAAATGTGTCAAATATATTTGTTGACCAATAAGGACCTGAATATGACTGCACTTCACATAATAATTTAACATGCTCATAATTTCTTTTACACAGTTATTACACATTGATTACACTCACTCATATTTCATATGTCACGATCCATCGATACGTATTCCTGGAATCGTTTTCCAGTCAGTTTGAGTCTCTTTCCTCATATGCTACGTATGCTATGATGGTGGTAAAGGTGTCTCACGCACCTACAGTCCTGGTCATAAAAAAAGGTAGCTAGCTCATGGATGCAAACAATCTGATTCAAAAGCTGGCTAACTATATAGCAAGGGGTCATCTAAAATAACCCTAATTTATATGATAGTTAGTTCTTATGATTAATGGTGGTCCGACCCATCTGTGAAGGTAGCAGCAATATGGATTAGCCACAATAGTGGACTTTGCGGTTATCCTTCAAAATAAAGAATGTCGTTGACAGTGAGGCAAATACATAGAAATAGTAGAATTATGCCATAATTGAATAGATAATGCTAAACGAGGTTGGAATGTTATATAAAATCAACAAAAGACAATAATTTGTTAATTTGACAAATCTGTTATAATCAAACAGGATGTATTATACTTGAGAGTTGCATTGAGGGTGTACTTATTTCACTGTACAGCCCTACCTATGGATCAATGACATGGGGTATCAGTCTACTCAGTGACACCCAGAGAACATTCGCACGGTAGCTCTTATTGCGGGACTCTGAAACGACTGTAAATTGAGCCACATTTATTGTCAACCTGTGTGTATTGAACACTATTTCTATGGAAAAACAATACTGAGTGGATGTTTTGGAGTCTGATAACTGAGGACTTTGGGAAAAATGTATTGAGTAGACTGTTACACCATTTCATTGATCCCCAATCCTTAGGTAAAGTAGTACTGTGCAATATGAAAGTCAATACACACAATAGGCTGATTGGGGATGTGATTTTACAGTCACAGTACTGGGATAAGAGCTACAGTACAATACTAATATTTGCGTAAGCTCTTCAGTTGTGTTTTGTGGGTGTCACCGAGTAGACTGATACCCCATTTCATTGCTCCACATTCCAACCTTGTTTAACATTATCTATTCTAAATATGGCACGAATCCACCAATTGTAACCTTATGCATCACTTTCAAAGAGGTACTTTTATTCTGAAGGCAACCTGCAAATTCCACTATTGTGCCTAATCCATACTGTGGCAAGCTTCACAACACAACCCGGTCTGGTCGAGCCTCACTAGCCAGATGAAGCTAGCTGGCTGCTTATAACGTTCGTTTTGGGCAACGGTTAAGTAGCTGGCTAGCTATTTATTTTCATGAACTGAAGTTCAATTTCAATAGGCGAGCCAGTGGCTACCTAGCTAATAATTTCTCACAAGGATTCCTAAATCATTGCTAAGAATAGTGGAAATGACTGCAGTTTCTACTGGTCATTGTTTTCAGGCTGGTTGTACTGGTGCTAGCTAGGTACCAAGCTAAAGCTTGCTAGCTACCCCAGAAGTGCCAACGCGGTATTGTAAACACATCGTTCGTGGCCGGTGTTTGCTTGTTTGCAGACTTTTCTTGGTACAGTTTTGACAGTGCTACCGATAGTAGTGGTGGCATTTGCCTTGCACGTGCAAATTCAGAACACACAACATCCTTTAATAGAACTGTTATTTGACGTGTCAAATTAAAAGCTTATTTAACGTGTCAAATAGTGTTATTTGATGTATCTTTTTTGACACGGAATGACCCAAACTGCCTTCCATAGTATGTTGTGAAGCTAATAGCAGTGACGCTACTCCGATAGGGCTATATCTGAACTATAGCGCACTTGGTAACGTTAGTGCTCGACCAGTCGCGAAAGCCAACATCACCCACGACAGAACTGTTGATTGTTGAAGGGCAATGATTACATCATCTTGGTGTTAATGGATTTCGCCTTTGAGTTGTCTCGCTGAAATGTTCTTACTCTTTCAAAGACCGATTGACTTGACTGCTCGAGCAACACAGCAGACATTGTGGGCTAGGTTAAGAATGCTATGTTGCAGGTGTAGCGCAAAGTTTTATGTGACGTCATGTACCTACAGAGACAAGAAAAAGTATGTGAGCCATTTGGAAATACCTGGATTTCTGCATAAATTGGTAATCAAATTGGATCTGATCTTCATCTAGGTCACAACAATAGACAGTCTGCTTAAACCAGTAACACACAAACAATTAAGTATGTTAACCCCTGGATTTAATAACAGGTTGACCCTCCTTTGGCAGCAATAACCTCAACTGTACGTGTTCTGTAGTTGTGGATCAGACCTGCACAACGGTCAGGAGGAATTTTGGACCATTCTTCTTTGCTGAACTGAAACACTTTTGTAATATTCTTCGGATGTCTGGTGTGAACTGCTCTCTTGAGGTCATGCCACAGCATCTCAATCGAGTTGAGGTCAGGACTCTGACTGGGCCCCTCCAGAAGGCGTATTTTCTTCTGTTGAAGCCATTCTGTTGTGGATTTACTTCCGTGTTTTGGGTCGTTGTACTGTTGCATCACCCAACTTATGTTGAGCAATTGGCGGACAGATAGTCTAACATTCTCCTGCAATATGTCTTGATAAACTTGGGAAATCATTTTCCTGTCGATGATATCAAGCTGCCCAGACCCTGAGGCAGCAAAGCAGCCCCAAACCATGATGCTCCCTCCGCCATGCTTTACAGTTGGGATGAGGTTTTGATGTTGGTGTCCTGTGCCTTTTTTTTCTTCACACATAGTGTTATGTTCCTTCCAAACTACTCAACTGAAGTTTCATCTGTCCACAGAATATTTTGATAGTAGCACTAAGGAACATCCAGTTGTACTTTTGCAAACTTCAGACTTGCAGCAATGTTTTTTTTGGACAGCAGTGGCTTCTTCCGTGGTGTCCTCTCATGAATTCCATTCTTGTTTAGTGTTTTACGTATCATAGATTCATCAATAGAGATGTTAGCATTTTTCCAGAGTTTTCTTTAGTCTAGCTAACACTCTAGGATTCTTCTTAACCTCATTGAGCATTCTGCGCTGTGCTCTTGCAGTCATCGTCCTGAAAGACGGCCACTCCTAGGGAGAGTAGAAACAGTGCTGAAATTTCTCCATTAATAGATCATTTGTCTTACCGTGGACTGATGAACATCAAGCCTTTTAGAGATACTTTTGTAACCCTTTCCAGCTTTATGCAAGTCAACAATCTTAGGTCTTCTGAGATCTATTTTGTGCAATGCATTTTTTATTTTATTTTTTTACCTTTATTTAACTAGGCAAGTCATTTAAGAACAAATTCTTATTTTCAATGACGGCCTAGGAACAGTGGGTTAACTTCAGGGGCAGAACGACAGATTTGTACCTTGTCAGCTCAGGGGATGGAACTTGCAATCTTCCGGTTACTAGTCCAACGCTCTAACCACTAGGCTACCCTGCCGCCCCAACATCAGGTAATGCTTTTTGTGAATATCAAACAGTTTGTTTTGTAGGGCAAGGCAGCTCTAAACATCTCCAATCTCGTCTCATTGATTGGACTCCAGGTTAGCTGACTACTGACTCCACACAGCTTTTGGAGAAGTCATTTTTCCAACCTACTCTGTGAATGTTTTAAATGATGTATTAAATATAGACAAGAGAAATACAATCATTTGTGTTATTAGTTTAAGCACACTGTATTTGTCTATTGTTGTGACTTCAAATTTGATGACCAATTTATGCAGGTAATCCAGGTAATTCCAAAGAGTTCCCATACGTTTTCTTGCCACTGTATGTTATATCGGTATGCACATCAGCTTTGACATTGGTTTTTCACATCGGAGTTAAACTAGACGGACGATACTGATGTTGACATTTTTAGCTAATATTGTCCAATTCCGATTTGTTCACCGATTTTTATTTTCTTTTGTGCATCCCTAATAAAAACATTGACACAAAAAAGCAATTTATGCAGCAGGGATCTTGATCCAGAAGAGGATTGATTGGTCTCTGCTGTAATCAAGAAACTTGATATTGGAAGTGAGTCTCTTTGTTAGCAAGCCAATTGCATAGCTGGAGCCCTGAGTTGGAGACATATTTTTTGTTGTTGTTGGGAGAGGGCTATTTAAACCAGCAAAATGTGTTTTTGCTTGTGGCTGGTATATTGGCAAATACTACTCGTATTCATTCATCGCAATGAGTCTAACACACCCATGGTGCCGACTTCTGAAGAAAATGCACAGCTCGCAAGTTCATCGTCTTCGTTGTCTTTTCCAAACAAGAATTTGTCCCAATTTTCACCAGTAGCTTTACTTCACATTTAAAGTGTAATATTTCACTGAGCAGTTGCATTGTTTTGACACATGAGATGTAGAAAAAGTACCCAGACCCCTTACCCCCAACAATGTTCCTCTCAAGCTGGCTTACCCCTCCTCGCTTCCTGGCGTGGGGCTGAGTAAACAGTCACTCCCTCCTCGGTGTGGTGGTGAGGAAGGGTGGACCATTAGACTGCTAGTCAGAACCACAGTGGCAGTGTCTGTAGTGTGATTTGTGCCCAGTGGCTGGCCCTCAGTAGGGATTATGGGTCATGCACAGGCCACTGCTTCCTGAGACATGTCAAGTGGTAGTTGTGCTATTTCAGCAGGACGTTGTTGAACTATGCCAACTTTGTCCCCTCTAGAGTGCTGGGTTATGTATGTGTGTAGATGGAGGACAATGGATGGTGTCTTGGGCTGTGCCCTTATTGTTTACTAGCCTAATGTGTCGAGTGTAAGAAGATGACAGATAGTTAATTTAGTGTATTGTGTTATCAATATAATTGAATTTGAAGAGCACAACAGTTGAATATTCAGGAAAAATTCTGAATGAATGAGAGTGTTTTCTTAATGTGTTTGGCTCTTGACTTTGCCTAATGGGGCAGCAGGGTAGCCTAGTGGTTAGAGCGTTGGTCATGTAACCGGAAGGTTACAAGTTCAAACCCCCAAGCTGACAAGGTACAAATCTGTCGTTCTGCCCCTGAACAGGCAGTTAACTTCTTGCGTCGAGCAATCCCGGATCCAGGATTCTATTTATAGTCTCAAGCTCATTAGCATAACGCAACGTTAACTATTAATGAAAATCGCAAATGAAATGAAATAAATATATTTGCTCTCAAGCTTAGACTTTTGTTAACAACACTGTCATCTCAGATTTTCAAAATATGCTTTTCAACCATAGCTAAACAAGCATTTGTGTAAGAGTGTTGATAGCTAGCATAGCTATAAGCCTAGAATTCAGCCAGCAACATTGTCACAAAAACAAGAAAATCATTCAAATAAAATAATTTACCTTTGAAGAACTTCAGATGTTTTCAATGAGGAGACTCTCAGTTACATAGCAAATGTTCAGTTTTTCCTGAAAGATTCTTTGTGTAGCAGAAATCGCTCCGTTTTGTACATCACGTTTGGGTACCAAAAAACCCAAAAAATTCAGTCATCAAAACGGCGAACTGTTTTCCAAATTAACTCCATAATATCGACTGAAACACGGCAAACGCTGTTTAGAATCAATCCTCAATGTGTTTTTCACATATCTCTTCATTGATATATCGTTTGTGGTAGTCTCCTTTCTATGGTGAATCGCTTGGAAAAAGACTATTGCAGTTGAAGGTGACGCACCAATTTCGACAGAGGACACCGGGCGGACACCTGGCAAATGTAGTCTCTTATGGTCAATCTTCCAATGATATGCCTACAAATACGTCACAATGCTGCAGACACCTTGGGGAAACGATAGATAGGGCAGGCTCATTCCTGTCGCATTCACAGCCATATAAGGAGACAATGAAAAACAGAGCCTCAAAAATCCTGCTCATTTTCTGGTTGCAGTTTCATCTTGGTTTTGCCTGTAGCTTCTGTTCTGGGGCACTCACAGACAATATCTTTGCAGTTCTGGAAACGTCAGTGTTTTCTTTCCAAAGCTATCAATTATATGCATAGTCGAGCATCTTTTTGTGACAGAATATTGCGCTTAAAACGGGCACGTCTTTTTATCCAAAAATGAAATAGCGCCCCCATAGATTTAACAGGTTAACCCACTGTTCCTAGGCAGTCATTGAAAATAAGATTTTTTTCTTAACTGACTTGCCTGGTTAAAAAAATAAATAAATAAAAATGCCCACACTTTGCTTAATGTCTCTCCCTGCTTCCTTGAAAGTTCTTAATGATAGTGGGATTCACCTCGGCTCTCCTTCACTGCAGCCGAGGTGAGTAAAACATTTAAACGTGTTAACCCTCGCAAGGCTGCAGGCCCAGACTGCATCCCCAGCCGCGCCCTCAGAGCATGCACAGACCAGCTGGCTGGTGTGTTTACGGACATATTCAATCAATCCCTATACCAGTCTGCTGTTCCCACATGCTTCAAGAGGGCCACCATTGTTCCTGTTCCCAAGAAAGCTAAGGTAACTGAGCTAAACGACTACCGCCCCGTAGCACTCACTTCCGTCATCATGAAGTGCTTTGAGAGACTAGTCAAGGACCATATCACCTCCACCCTACCTGACACCCTAGACCCACTCCAATTTGCTTACCGCCCAAATAGGTCCACAGACGATGCAATCTCAACCACACTGCACACTGCCCTAACCCATCTGGACAAGAGGAATACCTATGTGAGAATGCTGTTCATCGACTACAGCTCGGCATTCAACACCATAGTACCCTCCAAGCTCGTTATCAAGCTCGAGACCCTGGGTCTCAACCCCGCCCTGTGCAACTGGGTACTGGACTTCCTGACGGGCCGCCCCCAGGTGGTGAGGGTAGGTAACAACATCTCCTCCCCGCTGATCCTCAACACTGGGGCCCCACAAGGGTGCGTTCTGAGCCCTCTCCTGTACTCCCTGTTCACCCACGACTGCGTGGCCACGCACGCCTCCAACTCAATCATCAAGTTTGCGGACGACACAACAGTGGTTGGCTTGATTACCAACAACGACGAGACGGCCTACAGGGAGGAGGTGAGGGCCCTCGGAGTGTGGTGTCAGGAAAATAACCTCACACTCAACGTCAACAAAACTAAGGAGATGATTGTGGACTTCAGGAAACAGCAGAGGGAACACCCCCCTATCCACATCGATGGAACAGTAGTGGAGAGAGTAGGAAGTTTTAAGTTCCTCGGCATACACATCACAGACAAACTGAATTGGTCCACTCACACAGACAGCATCGTGAAGAAGGCGCAGCAGCGCTTCTTCAACCTCAGGAGGCTGAAGAAATTTGGCTCGTCACCAAAAGCACTCACAAACTTCTACAGATGCACAATCGAGAGCATCCTGGCAGGCTGTATCACCGCCTGGTACGGCAACTGCTCCGCCCTCAACCGTAAGGCTCTCCAGAGGGTAGTGAGGTCTGCACAACGCATCACCGGGGGCAAACTACCTGCCCTCCAGGACACCTACACCACCCGATGTTACAGGAAGGCCATAAAGATCATCAAGGACATCAACCACCCGAGCCACTGCCTGTTCACCCCGCTATCATCCAGAAGGCGAGGTCAGTACAGGTGCATCAAAGCTGGGACCGAGACTGAAAAACAGCTTCTATCTCAAGGCCATCAGACTGTTAAACAGCCACCACTAACATTGAGTGGCTGCTGCCAACACACTGACACTGACTCAACTCCAGCCACTTTAATAATGGGAATTGATGGGAAATTATGTAAATATATCACTAGCCACTTTAAACAATGCTACCTTATATAATGTTACTTACCCTACATTATTCATCTCATATGCATACGTATATACTGTACTCTATATCATCGACTGCATCCTTATGTAACACATGTATCGCTAGTCACTTTAACTATGCCACTTTGTTTACATACTCATCTCATATGTATATACTGTATTCGATATCATCTACTGTATCTTGCCTATGCTGCTCTGTACCATCACTCATTCATATATCCTTATGTACATATTCTTTATCCCCTTACACTGTGTATAAGACAGTAGTTTAGGAATTGTTAGTTAGATTACTTGTTGGTTATTACTGCATTGTCGGAACTAGAAGCACAAGCATTTCGCTACACTCGCATTAACATCTGCTAACCATGTGTATGTGACAAATACAATTTGATTTGATTGATCCAAATTGTCTGACGTTCATCTCTTTGAGTCCGCCTCAGTTTCTTTACCTTGTCAAATGTTATATTGAGGACTGGCACTTGAATAAACTTTTTCATGTAGTATCTCCATGCATGTGCTTGGGAATGAGGCAGCCATTGACTGATGTAGGATGGAGACAACAAGACAGAAGGAGTAAAGCTGATTCATCATGCAGGGCCAGGAGAGACATGGAAAAGCTTTAAAGCCACTTTAGCACTGTTGGAGCTAAAAACAGCCCTGACTTATCCTCTGTTTCCAACATCCTGTCGTGAGAGAGTGTGTGTGTGTTTCTGGCCAGAGGAGGTGGGGGGGGTCCCCCTCAGAACACAAGCCAGTCACTCACATGCTACCCCAGAGGCTACACACACTCCCGATTGTCTGTAGGTTATGGCTATTAGCCAGGTGATTGACCATCAAATCTCACCTCTTACAAAGCTCTCGATCATCCACTAAATAAATATCTTTATCCTTTGGGGGCCTGGGGAAGAATTAACTTAATCATCTGGTTTGTTCTATGACCAAATGCAATTCTAACTCCACAAGGTTTGTGCTTTACCCTTTAGATGCTAGCCCTCGCAAGCATATATCGAGGTTCCTCATAGCCTAGTGCTTTGACTCTTCTTGTTTTGATCTAAAACGTCTGTTCGTCAGCAAGGTAGTTTCTGAAGGATCAAACCAATAGCTTTATATTGGGAATGTTCACTCACTAAATTGCAGTGCAGTTGATCAAATCAAAGCCAGGGCCCCCTGAAAGTATGATGAGAAAAACACATTGGTATATGTAGGCAGTCTCCTTTGAGGATCCTCCAAACTACAATCAAAGTGCTTAGATTTTTATTCACCCTGTTGCAGACTTTCCATGTGTTATGTACTATTCAAGTTTGATACTGCAGTAAGTTACCCTCATAAATCGCCTTCTATCCAGATGATGGATGAGAGCCTTGTGGAAAAGTGTTATATAAAAATATAAAATGATTCATTATTGATTGACTATTTATAGGTGTTCTGTGACGACATCCCCCTGCTGCATAAGTAATATTATCCTCCTGCTGCTCTAGATAATTGACTACCACGTAGTCAGATACTCACATAACCCTGTCAGATTGAGGGGCTCCTGAGCGGTCTAAGGCACTGCATCTCAGTGCTAGAGGCATCACTACAGACCAAGATTTGATTCCAGGCTGTATCACAACCGGCCGTGATTGGGAGTCCCATAGGGCGGCGCACAAGTGGCCCAGCGTCATCCGGGTTAGGGTTTGAACGGGGAAGGCAGTCATTGTAAATAAGAATATGTTCTTAACTGACTTTTCAGCCAGGGCCAGCCAGTTAAATAAAGATACTCAAATGTGTCTGAACTGAACAAAGACCCTGGTAGTAGCACACCTCTTCCTGATAGTAGCCCTGTTTGTTCCCTGTCCTATTTCTGTTCATCCGCCTGGCTGCCAGAACCTGCATTTTGTTTTGGGTAGGTTGTTCCGAGCTCCAGTAGCCTGTCGTGATTCTGGACCCATTGTGTTTGTGTGTGTCACAGCTAAGGCTGACACAGTGGTCACATTAATCATGCCACCTGGACTCATGGCTGGAGCAGGAAAGGGTAGCTTCCTCTGTGACTCAGTGCAAGACATGGATATCCTGGAACCTGCCCCTGGAGAGCCACTCTGGTCTGAGCTGGATGAGATCAGAGCCTGCTACTGTATCAAATCAAAATGTATTTGTCACGTGCCTAATACAACAGGTATTGTGCTATTTCAGCAGGACGTTGTTGAACTATGCCATCTTTGTCCTCTCTAGAGTGCTGGGTTATGTATGTGTGTAGATGGAGGACAATGGATGGTGTCTTGGGCTGTGCCCTTATTGTTTACTAGCCTAATGTGTCGAGTGTAAGAAGATGACAGATAGTTAATTCATTTTACAGTGAAATGCTTACTTACAAGCCCTTAACCAACAATGCAGTTTTAAGAAAATACCTATAAAAAAAGTTAGAGATGAAAAATAATTAAGAGCACCGGTAAATAACAATAGCGGGGCTATATACAGGTGGTACCGACATAGAGTCAATGTGCATGGGCACTGGTGTTGAGATAATTATGTACATATAGGTAGTTATTAAAGTGGCTATGCATAGGTAATAACAGAGTAGCAGTAGTGTGGGGGGGTCGCAATGCAAATAGCCTGGGTAGCCATTTGATTAGCTGTTCAGGAGTCTTATGGCTTGGGGGTAGAAGCTTTTGAAAGCCTCTTGGACCTAGACTTGGCGCTCCGATACCGATTGATAACAGAGCGAACAGTCTGTGACGAGGGTGGCTGGAGTCTGACAATTATTAGAGCCTTCCTCTAATACACACCCTGGTATAGAGGTCCTGGATGGCAGGAAGCTTGGCCCCAGTGATGTACTGGGCTGTTCACACTACCCTCTAGTGCCTTGCGGTCAGGGGCCAAGTGGTTTCCATACCAGGAAGTGATGCTACATGTCAGGATGCTCTCGATGGTGCAGCTGTAAAACCTTTTGAGGATCTGAGGACCCATGCCATATCTTTTCAGTCTCCTGAGAGGGAATAGGTTTTGTCGTGCAGTCTTCACGACTGTCTTGGTGTGCTTGGACCATGTTAGTTTGTTGATGTGGACGCCAAGGAACTTGAAGATCTCAACATGCTCCAATTCAGCCACGTTGATGAGAATAGGGACGTACTACTTTTTCTGTAGTCCACAATTATGTCCTTTGTCTTGATCATGTTGAGGGAGAGGTTGTTGTCCTTGCATCACATGGTCAGGTCTCTGTCCACCTCCCTATTGTTGTCTGTCATCAGGCTTACCACTGTTGTCATCAGCAAAATTAATGATGGTGTTGGAGTCGTACCTGGCCATGTAGTCATGAGTGAACAGGGAGTACAGGAGGGGACTGAGCACGCATCCCTGAGGGGCCTCCGTATTGAGGATCAGCGTGGCGGATGTGTTGTTACCTGAATAGCATTCTCACGTAGGTGTTCCTTTTGTCCTGGTTGGAAAGTGCAATAGAGCTTGCATCATCTATGGATCTGTTGGTGCGGTATGCAAATTGGAGTGGGTCTAGGGTTTCTGGGAGAAAGGTGTTGTGAGCCATGACCAGCCTTTCAAAGCATTTCATGTCTACAGACATGAGTGCTACGGGTCGGTAGTCATTTAGGCAGGTTACCTTCACGTTCTTGGGCACAGGGACTATGGTGATCTGCTTGAAACAACATGTTGTTATTACAGACTCAGACAGGGGGAGGTTGAAAATATCTGTGAAGACACTTGCCAGTTGATCAGCACATGCTCGGAGTACACGTCCTGGTAATCCATCTGGCCCAGCGGCCTTGTGAATGTTAACCTGTTTTTAAGGTCTTATTCACATCAGCTGTGGAGAGCTTGATCACACAGTCGTGCCAGAACAGCTGATGCTCTCATGCATGTTTCAGTGTTACTTGCCTCGAAGCGAGCATAGAAGTTATTTATCTTGTCTGGTAGGCTCATGTCACTGGGAATCTCTCAGCTGTGCTTCCCTGTGTAGTCTGTAATAGTTTGCAAGCCCTGCCACATCCGACGAGCATCGGAGCCGATGTAGTACGATTCGATCTTAGTCCTGTATTGAAGCTTTGTCTCTTTGATGGTTCTCTGGAAGGCATAGCGGGATTTCATATAAGCTTCCTGGTTAGTCCCACACCTTGAAAGCGGCAGCTCTAGCGTTTAGCTCAGTGCGGATGTTGCCTGTAATCCATGGCTTCTGGTTGGGGTATATACGTACAGTCACTGTGGGGACAACGTCATCGAGGCTCTTATTGATAAAGCCAGTGACTGATGTGGTGTACTCTTAAATGCCATTGGAAGAATCCTGGAACATTTTCCAGTCTGTGCTAGCAAAACAGTCCTGTAGCTTAGCATCTGCTTCACCTGACCACTTTTTATTGACCCAGTCACTGGTGCTTCCTGCTTTAATTTTTGCTTGTAAGCAGGAATAAGGAGGATAGAGTTATGGACAGATTTGCCAAATGGAGGGTGAGGGAGAGCTTTGTGCACGTCTCTGTGTGGGAAGTAAAGGTCGTCTTTAATTTGTTTTCCTTCTGGTTGCACATATAACATGCTGATGGAAATTATGTAAAACTGATTTAAGTTTCCCTGTGTTAAAGTTCCCGGCCACTAGGAGCGCCACCTGGATGAGCGTTTTCCTGTTTGCTTATGGCGGAATACAGCTCATTGAGTGCGGTTTTGGTGCCAGCATCAGTCTGTGGTGGTATGTAGACAGCCATGAAAAATAAAGATGACAATTCTCTAGGTAGATAGTGTGTTCTACAGCTTATCATGAGATACTCAGGCGAGCAACACCTTGAGACTTCCTTAGTTATCGTGCACCAGCTATTGTTTACAAATATGCATAGGCCCCCGCCCCGTGTCTTACCAGAGGCTGCTGTTCTGTCCTGCTGATAGTGTATAACCCCTCAGCTGTATGTTCTTAACCTCTAGTGACTCCCCATCCCGCATGAGGGAGCATAATCATCGACTGACACTAATTAGCGTAACGCAACGGACACAAATATTCCTAGAAAATATTCCTTTTCATGAAAATCACAATGAAATATATTGACACAGCTTAGCCTTTTGTTAATCACCCTGTCATCTCAGATTTTCAAAATATGCTTTACAGCCAAAGCTAGACAAGCATTTGTGTAAGTTTATCGATAGCCTAGCATAGCATTTTGTCCAGCTAGCAGCAGGTAACTTGGTCACGGAAATCAGAAAAGCAATCAAATTAAATCGTTTACCTTTGAGCTTCGGATGTTTTCACTCACGAGTCTCCCAGTTACATAGCCAATGTTCCTTTTTTCCAAAGATATTATTTTTGTAGGCAAAATAGCTCCGTTTGTTCTTCACGTTTGGCTGAGAAATCGCCTGGAAATTGCAGTCACGAAAACGCCAAAAAATATTCCAAATTAACTCCATAATATCGACAAACATTGGAAACGTTGTTTAATCAATCCTCAAGGTGTTTTTCAAATATCTATTCGATAATATATCCACCGGGACGATTCGTTTTTCAGTAGGACCGATTGGAATAATGGCTACCTCTGAGAATCACTCTGGGAGCATCAGGTGACCACTTGCGCAATATAGCCGCTTACGGGTGTTCTTCAACATAAATGCGTAAAACTACGTCACAATGCTGTAGACACCTTTGGGAATACGGAGAAAAAGTCATCTGGTTGATAGCCCATTCACTGCTCAATAGGGATGCATTGGAATGCAGCGCTTTCAAAACATGAGGCACTTCCGGATTGGATTTTCCTCAGGCTTTTGCCTGCAACATCAGTTCTGTTATACTCACTGACAATATCTTTACAGTTTTGGAAACGTTAGTGTTTTCTATCCTAAGCTGTCAATTATATGCATATTCTAGCATCTTGTCCTGACAAAATATCCCATTTACTACGGGAATGTTATTTTTCCAAAATTGAAAATACTGCCCCCGAGTCACACAAGGTTTTAAAGTTGCCGTTCAGCCACAACTCAGTGAAACATAAGGTATTAGTTTTTAATGTCCCATTAGTATTATATTAGTGCTTTCAGTTTGTCCCATTTATTTTCCATCGTTTGAATGTTAGCTAGCATAACGGCAGACGAGCAGATTAGCCACACGTCTCCTGATCCCCACAAGGCATCCTGATCTCTTTCCGCGAAACCTTTTCCTTTTCCAGAGAATCACAGGGATCTGGGCCTGGTCAAGTGTCTGTGGTATATCCCTCGCGTCTGACTCATTAAAGAACCCCTTGTCTAATTTGGGGTGAGTAAACTCTGTTCTGATGACCAGAAGCTCTTTTCCTTCATAGGAGATGGTTGCAGCAGCATTATGTCCAAAACAAGTTATGAACAACGCGAAAAAACAAAAAAAAATAGCATGGTTGGTTAAGAGCCGTTAAGACGGCATCATCTACATTATGACCGAGCTTCCTACAACCATGGCTAGCTGTTATTTGAATAACATCATGCCGCTGGAAAAAGTTACTGCATGTATATTAAATATAAATATAAAATAATATAATAATATAAGAGAAACACAGCAGTGTAACAGTAAATGCAACGTAAACCGCTATGTAGACATGGGCGTCTCAATATCAAAAATAAACTCTGAAGTTGGTTGAGGGAGGATCTGTCGTTCCCCATTAGGTTGGGTGGGCCATGGTTTCATCAGGCTAACCATGAATCATGTCTGCAGAGGAATTGAACTCTGCGTTGAGAGAGGAATGACGTTCTTCCCATTCGGATGCAGAAGGTTACAGAGCTCAGATCCCTTTTCCTCCCTCCCTCATTCTCAGGGTTAGGAGAAGAAAGGCTGAGCGGCTATTTTCTGCCGCTTGCCTCATGCCAGTGTGGCTTTGCATCTCACCGCTGCCAAATCAAATTGTGTTGGTCACATACACATGTTTAGCAGATGTTATTGCGGGTGTAGTGAAATGCTTGTAAATAAAAGAAATAACCCACAAAAAAAACTGCAAAGTTGCTTAGGAGCAAGAAGCAGAGCTGCCCTATCTGTTGGCGCCATCTTGCCCAAATGACTGCATGTGTGAGAGAGATCAGGGTGTGCCAGGCATCGCTGACCCCTGCATCTCTCTTTCTTTCTCTCTCTTTCCTTCTCTCTGATATCCTAGTCAGACCAGGGTGCTTTAGGGCCAGTTGCTTACTGGCTTTTGGGTTGTGCCTTCACTTTCATGTGCCTTTGGTGCATTTTTTGCCTTGACATACTTTCCACTTAAAACTAGTTAGGGATAGGTGGGACGCAAATGTCTCAATTGGCCAATTGCCAGGGAAAATGCAGAGCGCCAGATTAAAATAAAATACTAAAATTCAAACTTATATTAAATCACACATGTAAGATACTCAGTTAAAGCTACACTCGTTGTGAATCCAGCCAACATGTCAGATTTTAAAAATGCTTTTTGGCAAAAGCGTAAGCTATTATCTGATAGCCTGCACCATCTGCACCAGCAATAAACAAAGGAGTTAGCATATTTCAACCATGCAGGTGCTACACAAAACGCTGAAATAAAATATAAAACATGCATTACCTTTGACGAGCTTCTTTTGTTGCCACTCAAATATGTCCCATAAACAGCACAATTGGTCCTTTTTGTTTGATTAATTCCTTCCATATATATCCAAAATGTCCATTTATAAAGCGCGTTTGATCCAGAAAAAAACAGCGTACAAAAAACGCAACATCACTACAAAATATTTCAAAAGTTGCCTATAAACTTTGCCAAAATATTTCAAACTACTTCTGTAATACAACTTTAGTTATTTTTAAACGTTAATAATCGATCAAATTGTAGACAGGGCGATCTGTGTTCAATACAGGAATGATAACAAACCAGCTACACTTTTCACGTCTTGTGCAACTCATAAAAGTGTCCCCAGGTCCTAGTTGGCCTACTTCTTCATTGCACAAAGGAATAACCTCAACCAAATTCCAAAGACTGGTGACATCCAGTGGAAGCGGTAGGAACTGAAAACATAATTCTGAACAGTTAGTCCTCAGGGTTTTGCCTGCTACATAAGTTATGTTATACTCAGACATGATTCAAACTGTTCTAGAAACGTCAGAGTTTTCTATCCAAATCTATGAATAATATGCATATCTTATATTCTTGGCATGAGTAGCAGAAAGTTGAAATTGGGCACGCTATTTATTGAAAAGTGAATATTCTGCCCCCTAGCCCCAAGAGGTTTTAAATGATAATGTCTGAGAAGCTGGTGTTTGGAGGATATATTGGCACTGCTGTTTTCATCTCGGGCAGGCAAACCGTGCCAATATATCCTCCAAACACTGGCTTCTCGGGCATTACTCATTTTATACAACGGGTTACCAACATATTCAAATAATGACTGACATTTTCATGGTGAAAATATTCATACTATTTTGTTCTTCCACAAGATATACAGTACTCAGACTCCCAAAACAAATCTAGGGTTGCTACCCAAGCCGGCTGGTTGTTCATTCGATCGGTTCGGTTGCCAGAGATGCGACCCAGTTAAGTATTTTTTGTTCTATGGATTTAGTCATATGTTCAAAATGTTCTTCTGCCATGATGTTTGGCAACATTCTTATCCCTTGCTTGTTAGCTAGCCAACTTTGTCTAACTCAGTCACATCAAATAGTGCAGCCAGAATAACGGCAAAGTAGCTGCATCTGCGCTTGTTGTTTTCTAGTGATATTTTTGGTGGGGATACATCAATAACGATGTGGTAATGATTCATGATTTTGCCTGGCATAGAACATTTGCTCTCTCGCCAGGCCACTGGGCAGAAGAGATGGCCAACTACACAGCTAACACAATCCCTTCAAACTGAAGCTGGAATGACAGTAAACTAGATGCGTTTCGCATTTTTCTTTATACATTTCTTCATATATATCCATAAATATTATGCTGATTCATGACTTCCACTGGCTGAGAAAAGCTGGCAACCTCTCGTCCCAACTCCCGACACTTTCATTACCATGAGACAGCAAATGTAGGAGAGATGGACAGCAAGTTTTTTTTTACACATCTACGCTGTTGAAAACCCAATGCTAATCTAAAATATATGGGAGATAATATCAAGATGCTTTTTACAGTGGAGATCAAGTACACTACTCAAACAAATAAAAGGAACACTTAAACAACACAATGTAACTCCAAGTCAATCACACTTCTGTGAAATCAAACTGTCCACTTAGGAAGCAACACTGATTGACAATAAATTTCACATGTTGTTGTGCAAATGGAATAGACAACAGGTGGAAATGATGGGCAATTAGAAAGATGCCCCCAATAAAGGAGTGGTTCTGCAGGTGGGGACCACAGACCACTTCTCAGTTCCTATGCTTCCTGGCTGATGTTTTGGTCACTTTTGAATGCTGGCGGTGCTTTCATTCTAGTGGTTGCATGAGACGGAGTCTACAACCCACACAAGTGGCTCAGGTAGTGCAGCTCATCCAGGATGGCACATCAATGCGAGCTGTGGCAAGAAGGCTTGCTGTGTCTGTCAGGGTAGTGTCCAGAATATGGAGGCGCTACCAGTACATCAGGAGACGTGGAGGAGGCCGTATGAGGGCAACAACCCAGCAGCAGGACCGCTACCTCCGCCTTTGTGCAAGGAGGGGCACTGCCAGAGCCCTGCAAAATGACCTCCAGCAGGCCACACATGTGTCTGCTCAAACGGTCAGAAACAGACTTCATGAGGGTGGTATGAGGGCCCGATGTCCACAGGTGGGGGTTGTGCTTACAGCCCAACACCGTGCAGGACGTTTGGCATTTGCTAGAGAACACCAAGATTGGCAAATTCGCCACTGGCGCCCTGTGCTCTTCACAGATGAAAGCAGGTTCACACTGAGCACGTGACAGACGTGACAGAGTCTGGAGACGCCGCGGAGAATGTTCTGCTGCCTGCAACATCCTCCAGCATGACCGGTTTGGCGGTGGGTCAGTCATGGTGTGGGGTGGCATTTCTTGGGGGGGGGGGTCGCACAGCCCTCCATGTGCTCACCAGAGGTAGCCTGACTGCCATTAGGTACCGAGATGAGATCCTCAGACCCCTTGGGAGACCATATGCTGGTGCGGTTGGCCCTGGGTTCCTCCTAATGCCAGACAATGCTAGACCTCATGTGGCTGGAGTGTGTCAGCAGTTCCTGCAGGAGGAAGGCATTGATGCTATGGACTGGCCCGCCCGTTCCCCAGACCTGAATCCAATTGAGCACATCTGGGACATCACGTCTCGCTCCATCCACCAACGTCACGTTGCACCACAGACTGTCCAGGAGTTGGCGGATGCTTTAGTCCAGGTCTGGGTGGAGATCCCTCAGGAGACCATCCGCCACCTCATCAGGAGCATGCCCAGGCGTTGTAGGGAGGTCATACAGGCACGTGGAGGCCACACACACTACTGAGCCTAATTTTGACTTGTTTTAAGGACATTACATAAAAGTTGGATCAGCCTGTAGTGTGGTTTTCCACTTTCCCTCCATGGGTTGACACATTTGATTTCCATTGATAATTTTTGTGATTTTGTTGTCAGCACATTCAACTATGTAAAGAAAAAAGTATTGAATAAGAATATTTCATTCAGATCTAGGATGTGTTATTTTTGTGTTCCCTTTATTTTTTTGAGCAGTGTGTATACATTGCCTGGCTGAGCTGATGAGACCGTGGATAGCTCAGTCAGATGGAACAGAGTAAAGACATTTCAGCGTCATAGATTTAGCCGGTGGTAACTTGCTGGAATGCGATCTTAACCAATCAGCATCTAGGACTAGACCCACCCGTTCTATAAACGTATTTATAAACTGGGTGGTTCGTGCCCTGAATGTTGATTGGCTGACAGCTGTGGTATATCAGACCGTATATCATGGGTATTTTTACTGCTCTAATTATGTTGGTAAATAGTTTATAATAGCAATATGGCACCTCGGGGTTTGTGATATATGGCCAATATACCACGACTAAGGGCTGTGTCCAGGAACTTTGCGCTGCGTCGTGCATTAGAACAGCCCTTAGCTGTGGTATATTGGCCATATACCACACCCCGGGCCTTATTGCTTAAATAAGAAGCCCTGTGTAGCCTATAAATGACAACTTCTATTTGGTGAATGGTGGATCAATTTGCTGTTCTTTCTCTCTTTCATGGTCTTGATATTTGCGTGACGCAGTGGCCACCAGGTGGTCTGATTTAATTCCGATTTCCTCTATTTTATTTCTCCCTTTTTCTCATACTGTGGCCTGGTGGGGACTGGACATATTTTCTCTCCTTTTCTTGGCCTTTAAGTCTCGAGTGTTGAGCTGCTTTGGCTTTAGGGAGGAGAACTGTAACAAACAAGGTGCTACCATGTGTTTGTGTTGCCCCATTCCCACCCATCCCTACAGACACACAAATGGGAGTTTGACAGACTTTTAGTTTTGGCTTACTTTGTCTCTGTTGACCCCTGGTTTCCATGCACCAGCTTGCAGGCAGGCCCATTCATATTGTGATTGGCCCATTCATAGTCATATGACCTGCTCAACTTCATAATGGGTGAACGTTTGCAGTCACGGTGTGTGAGTGTGTGATGGCTGATCATTTGGCATGTCTCCTCTCTATCCCCTCCCCTACGAGCCCCTTAATAGGGCTGGGAATTGCCAGGGACTTCACGATATTGATACACCATCTATATTGTAATTAATAACTCCATTAACTTCACTGTGGTCAAAGGGATATTCAATGTTTAAAAATTGAATGTGTTGGGTACAGAGATGAGGTAGTGATTCAGAAGTTATGTTAAACACTATTATTGCACACTGTGAGTCCATGCAACTTGTCTTGTTAAGCACATTTTTACTCCTGAACTTATTTTGCCTTGCGATAACTAAAAGGTTGAATACTTATTGACTTGTTTCAGCTTTACATTTTTTATTAATTTGTAAAAAACAACAACATTATTCCACTTTGACATTATGGGGTGTTATGTGTGTAGGGCAGTGACACATCTCAATTTAATCAATTTTATATTCAGGCTGTAGCACAAAATGTTGAAAAAATCAAGGAGTGTGAATACTTTCTGAAGGCATTGTATGTGATGGTGTGGAACCCAGATCTCTAATAGCCATCCAGGCAGGATGCAGTGTCGTCAGCTTTTAACTGTTACCTGGTGTACATTCCTCTGCCTCTCTCCTCTTCACGGCTGTCTGCTGGGCTAGCAGTCAAGTCAATCAGTGCACAAAGCATATCGGGGTCTCCGCAGTGGTTCAGATTTTTGTGATCATATAAGCTATGTTGCTTTCCTCAATGATCCCTGTTACTTACGCATGTTATACTGTATATCTGATCATAAATACAAAAACAATAATCCCCAATCTCCTAAATCATATTAAGCCTACAGTATGTAATATAATATACAGAATGTAAGCCTACATTATGTAATATAATATACAGAATGTAAGCCTACATTATTTTCTGAATGTAAAGTATTTAGAAATGCTGTGGGTCTGAGGCTCTGATTTGTGGTGTGTGAAAGAGCTTGCGTGCATCTGAAGCTCAGACAGTCTGTGGTCTGAAGTGGCATGTGATTACTAAATTAATAACATTACTCACGTTGTTAAAACTAGTGAATATCCACAGTCCCCCTCGGGTGGGTGAGGAATGAGGTCAGGACGTGCCACTAAAATTAGACACTTGGGAAAAAGGCTATTTTTGATGCCTACATTCCTGCAAAATTACATCCAGCAGTGTTCTGGGTTCATATGGCTGTCAATGTAACCATTTTATTAGTGACATTTCAAGGGGACCATAGATCATATAATTAGTATTCTATATCATAGACAGCCTATTGGGACCAGGAATGAATGCAGACTATAAAACATCTGGCATCAACTATATGGCCTGGTAGTTTGAACCATGCATCTCCTCAGGCACAGTTTGTCATTTTGGAGAGCAGATCTACCTAGGTGGCATCTACAAAGGCATGTCAGCCAGAGTTCGCTTACCTTGCCTTTTTTGTTTAACAAGAATCTATTTGCCATATTTTCTTAGAATGGATGGGGGTGTTTAGGGAATTGCGCAAAAAGGAAACTACATGCAACAGTTCCTCCACAATCAGAGCTATTATTAGTGGTGGCTCTGGAAAATTCCTGAGTAATGAATGTAGAAAAGTACACATGGAGAGGAAAATGGGAGCTGGTAGACCTAGCAGGGCTAATTTGGAGTCTGGTGGGCTAGTTTGGGAGAGTTTGGAACACTACTATAACTGAACTGTAGAATAGATGACTGTTTGGGTGCCAAGTGTGATCCATAAAGAACTATGGCCTCACTCAATAGGGTGGCTGCTTCTACACCATGTGGTTGTGTCCCTTCCAAAGTATAGACCACCGCAACACCTGGAAGAGACTAAGGGGACATTTCTGACAAGCAGCCCATTGACTTGCCATAATCTATAACTGATCCTTAACTTAACCAAACCCATAACCCTAAACCTAATTTAAACCAATAAAAAAAATTGAATATCGGTTTGCACTTCAGCCACGCCCACTTTAGTTTTTCCTGCAACACCCAGTCAGCCATCCTCAAAGCTGTACAGTTATGCAGGCTTTGCCAGCTCTAAATGCCTCCACCCCCCCCCCCCCCTATACACACACACACACACACACACACACACACACACACACACACACACACACACACACACACACACACACACACACACACACACACACACACACACACACACACACACACACACACACACACTTGATATTTAACCATCAGAGCAGGACAATGACAATCCCAGCATTGTTGAGGGGAATCCAGTTAGTCTGCTATACTGTCTCACTTTCCCATTGTGTAAACATCCAGGAATGTATGGCTGGGGTTCATTTTACCTCTATTTATTTTGACCACCATTCACTTGTTTTTGATAGTTACGGTAATATCAGTTATGCTAATGCTAATGCGTCGTTCAAGTTTCATTGCCTCTCAATGGAAGCTTGCAGCTGTGACTGATTTCCACTCAACTTTGTCTGCTCAATAAGATTGCTCTCATTAAACAAAGATAATCAAAATGTCATGCTTGGCGCCTTATCCATTTTCCACACACTTGCCACTGGCTTCAGATCAAAGCATCCAGCATTTCACTCACAGAAGATCTTTGTTTTTCAATCAGTTTAGTCTAGTTGATCCTGCTGGAAATGCATTGTTATCAGTTGGACACTGCTAACAAAGCACAGCAAATTGGCTAAATGCAACCAGGTCAATATAACCGTGCTAATACCACAGCAAAGTGAACCAATGCATCCACATGATGATGATTATCATTTTTTATTTATTTAACCTTTATTTAACTGAGCAAATCAGTTAAGAACAAATTCTTATTTACAATGACAGCCAAACCCAGACAACACTGGGCCAATTGTGTGCTGCCCTATGGGCAATCACAGCCGGATGTGATGCGGATTAGAACCAGGGACTGCAGTGACGCCTCTGCAGTGACAGAGATGCAGTGCCTTAGACCGCTACGCCACTCGGGAGCCCAAACAAATCTGATTGTTCCGCCGATGCGACCTAGATTCAGACCTAGATCTAGGATGCAACGTGACAGTGATTAGTAGTGCTGAGCGATTAACTGACATTTTGTTTTATATTTTTGTTTTGTAACAACTAATTGACCAACATCGGTTCAATTATTTGAATTGCAATTTCTCTGGAGATAAATCAGATCAAGCCCAACCTGTGCGATTTTAGTTAGGAGTCGTATTTTCCAACAGGCCAATATTCCACATAGTTTAGCGCAGAAAACTAGGTGATTAATGACAATGACCATAAATCATTGCCTACTTGTCCAGTCGGTGTTTCTTTTACTCCTGCTACGAAAAGAGACAGAAGAATGCATGATTGAGGGATGGAGAGCAGTAGCTTCGGTAGGGATCTGCACCTGAAAATACATGATTGATAGTTGGCATTCAGCAGTCATAAAAGTATGCCTTATATACTTTGAAGAACTACTAAAATAGTGATTTTTGTCAGACAGCATAGGCAGCAGCTCTATAGTCAGCAGCTCTATAGTCATGAGATGATGACTTGGAATGAAATAATAGTCATCAAATAAAACATATGTATTATAGACTACAACTGAAATTTTATTAAAGTAATGTGAATAAATTAATGGTTAATAAGTTATAAGCAGAAATGGGCAGTCACTACTATCATGGGACTGTTTGATTCTGTGTAGTTACAGCATTCAATCCGCATAGTGTATTTAATGTTTAAGTAAATTATCAATCTAAAACTGTGATTATAATCTAACCCAAACCGAACCAGCCTCAAGCACTAATCGCTCAGCACTATTGGTTAGTAGGTATACGGCCTGGCCCAACAGTTTGTCAGTCATCTAAATATTTACTGTCTGCCCTATTATCCCTATATCAACTCAATATATCTCTATTGACCTCAATTATTTGACTGGTCGATTGTTTGGTTGATAGGCTGTTGGTCGAACAAGATTTTTTGGGGGGGTCGAGCAGTAGCAAATATATACAGTGTATTCAGAAAGTATTCAGATCCTTTCCCACCTTATCCTACAATTCATTTAAAAAATCCTAAGCAATTCTACACTCAATACCCCATAATGAAGAAGTGAAAACAGGTTTTTGGACATTTTTGATAATGTTAAAAAGAAAGAACATTAACTTATTTGCATATAGGGGCGGCAGGTAGCCTAGTTTAGGGGCGGCAGGTAGCCAAGTGGTTAGAGCATTGGGCCAGTAACTGAAAGGTTGCTAGATCAAATCCCCGAGCTGACAAGGTAACAATCTGTCATTCTGCCCCTGAACAAGGTAGTTTACCCATTGTTCCCAGGCCATCATTGTAAGTAAGAATGTGTTTTTAACTGGCTTGCTTAGTTAAATAAAGGTAAAAACAAAAAAAACATAGGTTCACCCTTTGCCTTGAGACTCGAAATTGAGCTCCAGTACATCCTGTTTCCATTGATCATCCTTGATGTTTCCACACATTGATTGTATTTATTAGGGATCCCCATTAGCTGATGCCAAGGCGACAGCTACTCTTCCTGGGGTCCAAACATATTAAAGCACTTACATGACATAATAAACAGTACATCATATAATATACGACATATCTCCATATAGATATCTACATATACTACATACCACTACATATCTCCAATACAAAATGTTTAATACTAGTATACAACAATATCACAATGCATATGTCTGTACCTTTTTGTGTGTCTCTTCAGTCCTTGTTCCATAAGGTGGACAGACTTCTCCACATCTTAGCTACTGTTGTATCAATATGTTTTGACCATGACAGTTTACAATCCAGGGTTACTCCAAGCAGTTTGGTCACCTCAACTTACTCAATTTCCACATGATTTATTTCGGTTTAGTGAATGATTTGTCCCAAATACAATTAATAGAGAAAATTTGGTCTTCATCAGATGACACTCATAGGACTTCATGTTACACAATACATGTATGTTTTGTTAACTCATATTTTGATAAATATGAACTTTTACATTGGTGCGTTACATTCACTAGTTCCAAAAACATCCAGTGATTTTGCATAGCCACATCATTCAACAGAAATACTCATCATAAATGTAATGATATTACAAGTTATACGGTGTCCTGCGCCGAAATTGGTGCGCAAACCTCAGCTGCAAGTATTTTTCCATGGAATTCAGAGAAGAAAGCAGGCTTCCACGAACGATATATCAATGAAGAGATATGTGAAAAAACACCTTGAGGATTGATTCCAAACAACGTTTGCCATGTTTCGGTCGATATTATGGAGTTAATTCGGAAAAAGTTTGACGTTGTTGGTGACTGAATTTTCGGTTCGTTTCGGTAGCCAAATGTGATGTACAAAACGGAGTGATTTCTCCTACACAAAGATTCTTTCAGGAAAAACTGAACATTTGCTATGTAACTGAGAGTCTCCTCATTGAAAACATCCGAAGCTCTTCAAAGGTAAATTATTTTATTTATTTGGTTATCTGGTTTTTGTGAAAATGTTGCGTGCTAAATGCTACTCAAAATGCTAAGCTAGCTTAGCATACTCTTACATAAATTAGTGAATTGCTATATTTTGAAAATCTGAGATGACAGTGTTGTTAAGAAAAGGCTAAGCTTGAGAGCAGGCGCATTATTTTCATTTTATTTGCGATTTTCAGAAATCGTTAACGTTACGTTATGCTAATGAGCTTGAGGCTATAACTGGATACAGGTTTTTTTCATAGCCAAACGTGAACAAAACGGAGCGATTTGTCCTACACAAATAATATTTTTTTGAAAAACTGAACATTTGCTATGTAACTGAGAGTCTCCTCATTGAAAACATCTGAAGTTCTTCAAAGGTAAATGATTTTATTTGAATGATTTTCTTGTTTTTGTGAAAATGTTGCTGGCTGAATTCTAGGCTTATAGCTATGTTAGCTATCAATACTCTTACACAAATGCATGTTTAGCTATGGTTGAAAAGCATATTTTGAAAATCTGAGATGACAGTGTTGTTAACAAAAGTCTAAGCTTGAGAACAAATATATTTATTTCATTTCATTTGCGATTTTCATGAATAGTTAACGTTGCGTTATGCTAATGAGCTTGAGGCTATAAATAGAATCCCGGATCCGGGATTGCGCGACGCAACAGGTTAAGGGTTGGTAACAGGCTGATTGGTCTGCTATTTGAGCAAGTAAAGGGGGCTTTACTATTTTGGGTAGCAGAATGAATTTTGCTTCCCTCCAGGCCTGAGGGCACACACTTTCTAGTAGGCTTAAATTGAAGATGTGGCAGTATCGTCCACTATTATCCTCAGTAATTATCCATACAGATTGTCAGACCCCGGTGGCTTGTCATTGTTGATAGACAACAATCATTTTTTCGCCTCTTTCACACTGACTTTGCGAAATTCAAAAGAGCAATTCTTGTCTTTCATAATTTGGTCAGATATATCAAATAAAGTAAAAAAAATCGAATCAAATTTTGTCACATGCACTGAATATAACAAGTGTAGTAGACCTTACAGTGGAACACTTAGTTACACGCCCTTAACCAAAAATGTGTTAAAGTATTTACTAAAATTAAAAAAAAAAGAAATGGAAAACCATGTCGTGTCAGCGTTCGTTGCTCATACCCATGCTTGCTTATCTTACCAATGAAAAAGGAATTCAAGTAGTTGGCAATATCAGTGTGTTTTGTGATGAATGAGCCATCTGATTCAAAAAATGATGGAGCCGAGTTTGTTTTTTCCCCCAAAATGTCATTTAAGGTGCTCCAAAGCATTTTACAATCCTTCTTTATAACATTTTTCATTGTATAGTTTATTTTTATTTATTTTAGTCACTTGATTTCTTAACTTGCTTGACTTAACTTTGCCAGTCAGTTGGGCTGCAAGACATATTTGCATTACCTTTAGTGTCATCCTTCTCAACCATACAATTTTTAAATTCCTCATCAATCCAATGGGATTGAATAGTTTGTAATTTTCTTAACGGGTGCGTGCTTATTAGTAACTGGAATAAGCAATTTCATAAATGTGTCAGAGCCGCAGGATCCAAAATAAAATCTAAGTATATAAAAACAAGATTTACAAAAACACTGTCAGCTTCACAAAAATAATAAACTGAGGTCTCTCGTTCAGTTATCTGTCAGTGTTCAACAACAAACCTACATTCATGCTCAGATGACGTCAATGCTGATGTTTGGAATCAACCTGTGGTAAAATTGGTAAATGTAATTGATTGGACATGATTTGGAAAGGCACACACCTGTCAATATAAGATCGCACAGCTGACAGTGCATGTCAGAGCAAAAACCAAGCCAATAATTCAAAGGAATTGTCCGTAGAGCTCCGAGACAGGATTGTGTTGTCACAGATTTGGATAAGAGTACCAAAACAACATTTCTGCAGCAATGAAGGTCCCCAAGAACACTGTGGCTTCCATCATTCATAAATGGAAGAAGCTATTCATAAAGCTGAATGCCAAGAGCCACGTCTGGAGGAAACATGGCACCATCCCTATTAGAGGTTGACCGATTATGATTTTTCAACGCCGATACCGATTTATTGGAGGACCGAGAAAGCCGATACCTATTTAACCTGGCGATTTTTTTTTTATTTTTTTTTTTTATTTAAATTTGTAATAATGACAATTACAACAATACTGAATGAACACTTATTTTAACTTAATATAATACATCAATAAAATCAATTTAGCCTCAAGTAAATAATGAAACATGTTCAATTTGGTTTATATAATGCAAAAACAAAGTGTTGAAGAAAGTAAAAGTGCAATATGTGCTAACGTTTCAGTTCCTTGCTCAGAACATATGAAAGCTGGTGGTTCCTTTTAACATGAGTCTTCAATATTCCCAGGTAAGAAGTTTTAAGTTGTAGTTATTATAGGAATTATAGGACTATTTCCCTCTCTACCATTGGTATTTCATTAACCTTTGACTATTGGATGTTTTTATAGGCACTTTAGTATTGCCAGTGTAACAGTATAGATTCTGTCCCCCGAGTTTGCGCGCGCTAACTAGCTAGCCATTTCACTTCGGTTACACCAGCCTCGTCTCGGGAGTTGACAGGCTTGAAGTCATAAACAGCGCAATGCTTGACGCACAACAAACAGCTGCTGGCAAAACGCACAACAGTGCTGTTTGAATTAATGTTTACGCACCTGCTTCTGCCTACCACTGCTCAGTCAGATACTTGTGTGCTCAGTCAGATTATATGCAATGCAGGACAAGTTAGATAATATCTAGTAATATCATCAACCATGTGTAGTTAACAAGTGATTATGATTGGTTTTTATAAGATAAGTTGCTAGCTAGCATTAATCTTAACTTGGCTTATTGCATTTGTGTAACAGGCAGTCTCCTTGTGGAGTGCAACGATAGAGAGGCAGGTCGTTATTGCGTTGGACAAGTTAACTGTAAGTTTGCAAGATTGGATTCCCCCGAGCTGACGATGTGAATATCTGTCGTTCTGCCCCTGAACAAGGCAGTTAACCCACTGTTCCTAGTCCGTCATTGAAAATAAGAATGTGTTCTTAACTGACTTGCCTAGTTAAATAAATGTATAAATAATAATAATGATAATTTTAAAAAAATTGGAAAATCATCGCCCAAAAATACTGATTTCCGATTGTTATGAAAACGTGAAATCGGCCCTAATTAATCGGCCATTCCGATTAATCGGTCGACCTCTAATCCCTGTGGTGACACATGGTGGAGGCAGCATCTTGCTGTGGGGATGTTTTTCAGCGACAGGGACTGGGAGACTAGTCAGAATTGAGGGAAGGATGAACGGAGCAAAAAGTACAGAGATCCTTTATGAAAACCAGCTCCAAAGTGCTCTGGACCTCAGACTGGGGGCAACGGTTCACCTTCCAACAGGACCATGACCCTAAGCACACAGCCAAGACAATGCAGTAGTGGCTTCGGGACAAGTCTCTGAATATCCTTGAGTGGCCCAGCCAGAGCCTGGAATTGAATCTAATCGAACATCCCTGGAGAGACCTGAAAATATCTGTGCAGCAACGCTCCCCATCCAACTGGTCAGCTTGAGAGGATCTGCAGAGAACAGGAGAAACTCCCCAAATACAGGTGTGCCAAGCTTTTACTGTCATACTCAAGAAGACGCAAGGCTGTAATCACTGCCAAAACTGCTTCAACAAAGTACTGAATAAAGGGTCTGAATACTTATGTAAATGTGATATTTACGTTTCTAAAAGCATGCTTTTGCTTTGTCATTACGGGATATTATGTGTAGATTGAGGACATTAAAAAAAATCCATTATAGAACGATGCTATAATGTCGGTAAAAGTCTAGGTGTCAGAATACTTTCCGATTACTGTGTGTGTGGAGAATTATTTTAACAAAATTTTGGCACACAAGACAAATGTTTTATTCGCACACATCTCTGTGAACTGATTCATTGCGGAGGCCGAGACTAATCCATTGCAGAAGCCACAGGGATGGTACAGTCTTAGACTAACGGGATTGTGGCTGCACAATGCACATCTCTCTCCAGAATGCGCTCTGATTACAATTTTTGAACATTCATTGCTTCTTAAGTTAATTGTGTGAATAGTGTCTATCAATTCCGCATTACATATACTCTATCACCAGTAGTATCTCAACTACAATGTTTGTTTTGGTTACGGTAATGTCTCTTAATTCCTTTAATATATTATTATTCAAGTCTTTTACTGTTCTCATTGTAGGAGGGGACATTTTGCCGAGCGCACAACTATGCTACACTTGTGAGAAGAAGTTTTGATCCATTTCATTCCATTTACGAGTTTTGTCAATTTAATCCTTGTCTTTTGTTTTGGAGCGCTCCTGTCAATGTTGAGTAAGGACGTGCATCTGATTACCCATAGAAGTAGGCCTATCAGGCCTGTGTGCAAATGTCGGCATATGAATGTGCCCATTTGGGGATCTGAGTATTTCTGATTGTCTTAATGTGCCTTAACTAAAGCTCTGTGGAGCTTCTCAAAGTCATGTTTTCTTCACCTCAAATGGCAAGCAGTCTTTTTTTATGTCCATTGAGGATGACTATAATTCGTATTTTTAAAATGTTTTCAGCTCTCTCCCTTTCGATTACCACTCGGTGTGAAAGGGAAACATGTATTGCTCTGATCCAGTGGAAACATCATTAAAAGCCTACCTGATTATTTATTGTCCCTTGCGCAAATAGTCTAAAGCTGTGTCTGTCCTGACACTGGCATATATTTTATACAATGTTGCAAGGTGCTTCTGGCCTGAACCAAGTTAGTAGTTGATATAATGTTTGAAGTTTGTGGCAGACAGGCCGTGCATAGCCAGTGTGACTTATAGGATATTTATTTTTATCAGGATATTTTCTACCTGCACACTAATGTTAAAATGTTTTGTCTTTATAGGCTATTTTTACATAGTTGCCAATGACAATAGAAGTTACTTTTTTTTTTTTCATTTGGTTATAATCTTTATTAACCATATGGCAATGATTTTGAGATATGAAGGCGTTATTGTAAATTAAATTAAACTGTTCCACAAGAATGTGGATATGAAAACCATAACTGGCACGCAGAAAAGGTAAAAAAAATTGGCATTCCACATGAGAAAGTTTGCCGACTTGTCGTATAGCCTATTAACGGCAACTTCAGGAGAGTAATGGCAGAATCTGCGGATGCCAGTAGGACCAGGAGGATGGTCGGGACAGGTTATATTTTTTTCTTATTATCTTGATCTCTGGCTCCCTCTTAAGCTGTCATTTGTGTCTTATTTCATCAAACAGTGATCTTAAAGCATCAGACAAGCTCAATGCATATATAGTTGATTATTAAAACACATAGATTATGTCTATATATGGAAAAATACATGTTTAAAAATTTCGACCAATCAATTGGTCGAAATAACAGACGACTTTTGACGGGGACTTTTGACTTTTCTTGAATGATAGATTTATGGATGAGTTGGGACAGTTTCCCTGAAATGATGGACCCAGTGAGCTATGGAGCTATGTCAATGTGGATGTGCTTGTTGTGTGTTCCAGCTATGCCCTGGCAGATGAGGCCTACCGTTCTCTGAGGGACCAGGATAAAGACCAGTGTATCCTCATCACAGGAGAGAGTGGAGCTGGAAAGACTGGTGAGACAAGTCCTCTACCAAACAATTGCAATAGGCCCACCATTTAATTGGGAGTTAACACTTACATTAATGTCATCAAACATGCACTATAAGGGGTTAACATTGTGAGGGTAATCAACATTTACAACACTTACAAGCAACACTATTGAGGGTTCTTAAATGTACAACACAAGCACAGGAGGTTGGTGGCACCTTAATTGGGGAGAACGGGCTTTTTTTAATGACTGGAACGGAATCGGTGGAATGGTATCAAATACATGAAACACATGATTTCCAGGTGTTTGATGTCAATCCATTTTGTTTTATTCCGTCCATTATCAGCTGTTCTCCCCTCAGCAGCTTCTTGTGCACACAAGGTAGCCTACAAACAATAGGCTTAACATTTTATGAGCTCACATTTGCGAGGAATCAACCGTATTAGTAAAACATTGCAGTACATCAATTCTACTGTTGTATTGTAACACTGTTACAAAATAACATCAACCCTTCTTTCGAATGTACAACACAGGGGTTAAGTGGTCTTGAGACTTCTAGATAAGGGCTGTGTTCTGTTTGCAGTGTTCTAGAACAGTGGTTTCCAAACTTTTCATGGTCTCGTACCCCCTCAAACTGTCAACCTCCATCTGCGTACCCCCTCTAGCACCAGGGTCAGCGCACTCTCAAATGTTGTTTTTTGCCATCATTGTAAGCCTGCCACACACACTATAGAATATATTTTTAAACATAAGAATTCTAGTTTTTGGGAGGTGACAAAGAGTTCTTATAAGACCAGGGCAAAAATAATAATAATAATCAATAATTTTGCTCTTTATTTAACCATCTTACATATAACACTTTATTTGTTCATAGAAAATTGTGAGAAGGGTGTGCTTGAAATAATGGTCTTAACTCTGCAATGTTGGGTTGTATTCGAGAGAGTCTGTCTTAAATCATTTTCTACACACAGTCTGTGCCTGAATTTAGTGAGGGCCAAGAATCCACTCTCACAAAGGTACGTGGTTGAAAAGGGCATCAGTGTCTTAACAGCGCGATTTGCAAAGGCAGGATACTCTGAGCACAGCTCAATCCAGAAATCTGGCAGTGGCTTTTGATTAAATTGCATTTTCACAGAAATGCTTGTTGCAGCTTTGAGGCTCTCTTGTTCATATATTGATTGGTAAGTGTACTGGAGGCAGAGCATGAAAGGGATAACAAATCCAGTTTGTGTCATCCGTTTTGGGAAAGTACCTGCGTAATTGCGCACCCAACTCGCTCTGGTGCTTTGCTGTATCAGATTTGACATTGACTGTAAGCTTGAGTTCATTTGCACACAAGATATCATACAAATGGAAAGACCAGTGTGGCGCCCTTGTTAATGCAGAAAGAGAAGAGCTACAACTTCTTAATCATAGCCTCAATTTTGTCCCGCACATTGAATATAGTTGCGGAGAGTCCCTGTAATCCTAGACCCAGATCATTCGAGCGAGAAAAAACATCACCCAGATAGGCCAATCGTGTGAGAAATTCGTCATCATGCAGGCGGTCAGACGAGTGAAAATCATGGTCAGTGAAAAACTTTAAGCTCGTCTCGCAATTGAAAAAATTGTCAATAATTTGCCCCTTGATAACCAGCGCACTTCTGTATGTTGTAAAAGCGTTACATGGTCTCTGCCCATATCATTGCATAATTAAAAAAATACACGAGTTCTGGGGCCTTGCTTTAACAATGTTAACCATTTTCACTGTAGTGTCTAAAACTTATTTCAAGCTGTCAGACATTCCCTTGGCAGCAAGAGCCTCTCGGTGGATGCTGCAGTGTACCCATGTGGGAGCAACTGCTTGCACGCGCGTTACCACTCTACTATGTCTCCCTGTCATGGACTTGGCGCCGTCAGTACAGATACCAACACATCTTGACCACCAAAGTCCATTTGATGTCACAAAGAAAAAATACCCTCTCCTGTTGTCCTGGTTTGCAGAAGAGGATGCCCCCCCCCCCCCCCCCCCCCCATAAATGTAACGGTCATGTACCAGGAGCTGTGCTAGGAGATGTTGACTCATCCAGCTGTAATGCATAGAATTCACTGGATTGTATGCGAAGCAGTAATTGTGTCAAAATATCTCCTGCCATGTCACTGATGCATTGTGAAACTGTTGTTGATGGAGACATAGTATAGTTTTGGGGGCCTTTTCAACCAGCATTGTCCCAGCCATATCCGCAGAAGCAAGAAGAATTAAGTCCTCCACAATAGTTTGGGGATTGCCTGTCCTAGCCACTCGGTAGCTCACCATATAAGATGCTTCAAGCCCCTTCTTATTAATGGTATGTGTTGTTTTTATTCATGTCTTACTACTCGAAAGTATTTTTAATTCTTGCTCAAATTTTTCAAATTGCCATTTTTGTTTTTAAATGTCTGCACAAGAGTGAAGGTTTCATCGGGTTGTGAGATAGTATTTTTGCATATAACACACTGTGGCTGAGGAAAGGCACTGCTTTCAATATGGGTGAACCCCAAATCAATGTAGTTCTAATAATATTTTCGCCACTTCAATGGTCCGACGTTCTGTGTTTTCCCGGGTAGGGGGCAGTAGCTCTTCGGCTGCTTCAGATTCACAACTGTCAGTGTCCATGCTCGCTGGGCTAACTACAAATGCAGAATTACTGATGCTAGCATTGAGTGTGCTCGTAGAAGCAGAACAACTTGTGTTGTCGACAGGTGTAGTACTGCTGGTAGTAGCAGTACTATCAGTAGATCTGGTATGTGTCTCTATGGATGTGGGCTTTACTAAATGGACAGTTTGAAAATGTTGTGTCCCCCAGTTTGGGAATGCCTGTTCTATTATATTCTGTAGAACTAAGACTTGTAGCTGAGGGAAACTCAATGATGGGGGCATGCAGGCAGGCAGCAGTAGCCACAAGGACAGGAGGATATCAAATAACATTTTAAAGAGCAGTAGGATTTTGTCAGAGTTAGATAAACCTACAGCCTACCAGACCTGAAACTGGGATTTGTTTAGGGAAAGCCTAAGTCAGGTTTGTACCTGAAACGGCAGATGCAAGTTAAATGTGACCAACCGTCTTGATTCGGTCTTATGCAGCAAAATTTGAAATTGTTTTTTTTAAACATTTGATAAAAGTAGACACCCTGAGTTAGAAAATGGTATCATACACTGCAGTTGAACAATGGGAACGTAACTCCGCTTTGAAAGTTGATAAACTTGTAACCCCACTTTTGAGAAAATGGCACACGAATGCTGCAGATGGATTGTCTTCATCACTTCCAACCCCCCCATATTTTTTTTTGTGTGTGTATATACACATGCACACACACATATAAATACATACACATATACAGTTGAAATCGGAAGTTTACATACACTTAGGTTTGAGTCATTAAAACTCATTTTTCAACCACTCCAAATTTCTTGTTAACAAACTATAGATTTGGCAAGTCGGTTAGGACATCTACTTTGTGTATGACACAAGTAATTTTCCCAACAATTGTTTACAGACAGATTATTTCACTTTTAATTTACTGTATCACAATTCCAATGGGTCAGAAGTTTACATACACTAAATTGACTGTGCCTTTAAAACAGCTTGTAAAATTCCAAAAAACGATGTCATGGATTTAGAAGCTTCTAATAGGCTACTTGACATCCTTTGAGTCAATTGGAGGTGTACCTGTGGATGTATTTCAAGGCCTACCTTCAAATTCAGTGCCTCTTTGCTTGACATCATGGGAAAATCAAAAGAAATCAGCCAAGACCTCAGAAAAAAATGGTAGACCTCCACAAGACTGGTTCATCCTTGGGAGCAATTTCCAAACGCCTGAATGTTCCACATTCATCTGTACAAACAATAGTACGCAAGTATAAACACCATGGGACCACGCAGCCATCAAAGCTCTCAGAAAGGAGACGTGTTCTGTCTCCTAGAGATGAACGTACTTTGGTGTGAAAAGTGCAAATCAATCCCAGAACAACAGTAAATGACCTTGTGAAGATGCTGGAGGAATCAGGTACAGAAGTATCTATATCCACAGTAAAACGGGTCTTACATCGACAACCCAAAAGGCCGCTCAGCAAGGAAGAAGCCACTGCTCCAAAACCTCCATAAAAAGCCAGTCTACAGTTTGCAACTGCACATGGGGACAAAGACTTACTTTTTTGGGGAAATGTCCTATAGTCTGATGAAACAAAAATAGAATTGTTTGGCCATAATGACCATCGTTATGTTTGGAGGGAAAAAGATCAAATCAAATCAAATTTATTTATATAGCCCTTCGTACATCAGCTGATATCTCAAAGTGCTGTACAGAAACCCAGCCTAAAACCCCAAACAGCAAGCAATGCAGGTGTAGAAGCACGGTGGTTAGGAAAAACTCCCTAGAAAGGCCAAAACCTAGGAAGAAACCTAGAGAGGAACCAGGCTATGTGGGGTGGCCAGTCCTCTTCTGGCTGTGCCGGGTAGAGATTATAACAGAACATGGCCAAGATGTTCAAATGTTCATAAATGACCAGCATGGTCGAATAATAATAAGGTAGAACAGTTGAAACTGGAGCAGCAGCACGGCCAGGTGGACTGGGGACAGCAAGGAGTCATCATGTCAGGTAGTCCTGGGGCATGGTCCGAGGGCTCAGGTCCTCCGAGAGAGAGAAAGAAAGAGAATTAGAGAACGCACACTTAGATTCACACAGGACACCGAATTGGACAGGAGAAGTACTCCAGATATAACAAACTGTCCCCAGCCCCCCGACACATAAACTACTGCAGCATAAATACTGGAGGCTGAGACACCATCCCAACCGTGAAGCACGGGGGTGGCAGCATCATGTTGTAGGGGTGCTTTGCTGCAGGAGGGACTGTTGCACTTCACAAACTAGATGGTATCATGAGGAAAGGAAAATTATGTGGATATATTGAAGCAACATCTCAAGACATCAGTCAGGAAGTTAAAGCTTGGTCGCAAATGGTTCTTCCAAATGGACAATGACCCAAAGCATACTTCCAAAGTTGTGGCAAAATGGCTTAAGGACAACAAAGTCAACATATTGGAGTGGCCATCACAAAGCCCTGACCTCAATCCTATAGAAAATATGTGGGCAGAACTGAAAAAGCGTGTGTAAGTAAGAATGCCTACAAACCTGACTCAGTTACACCAGCTCTGTCAGGAGGAATGGGCCAAAATTCAACCAACTTATTGTGGGAAGCTTGTGGAAGGCAAGCTACCAAATACTAATTGAGTGTATGTCAACTTCTGACCCACTGGGAATGTGATGAAATAAATAAAAGCTGAAAGAAATCATTCTCTACTAATTTTCTGGCCTTTCACATTCTTAAAATAAAGTGGTGATCCTAACTGACCTAAGACAGGGTATTTTTACTAGGATTAAATGTCAGGAATTGTGAAAAAGTTTAAATGTATTTGGCCAGGTGTATGTAAATTTCCGACTTCAACTGTAAATACATATACATATGTGTAATTTCTTTTATATTTCCTTTATTACCCTACCACCCCTCCCCCAATTGGAGCAAACTAGTAAACTATACCGCTTAGGCCTGTATTTCCATGGACTGTCTATTTTACAATAGTTATATTTTATTGTTTTACTCCACTAAAATTAGGCTATAACTAAGAAAGCAAATTGATTTCTGAATCAAATAATATTACTACACAGATCATACACGTAATGCTAGCTAATGAGCCAGCAAGCTAATGTTTGCTAGCTAACAGTACACTTTATCTTGCAATGAAAACAACTTTCTGACAACATTCTTTAACTTATAATATCTGAAAATGGAGCTAGACTCTTATACATGGATGAATGCTTCATGGCAGACTGGAAGCATTGTTTTGTTTGTAGCTACATCTTGTTTGGCCTGTGTTGTTTGGCCGGTTAACTTGTTATGGCTGCAATCCCACTAACGGGATAAGTATCATCAACAACTGCTGAATATTACTAAAAATATTTATATTCATGAAATCACAAGTGCAATATAGGAAAACACAGCTTAGCCTTTTGTTAATCCACCTGTTGTGTCAGATTTAGAAATTATGCTTTACAGCGAAAGCAATCCAAGCGTTTGTGTAAGTTTATCGATCGCACGATAAAACATTAAGTACACTTAGCATCAGGTAGCTTGGTCTCGAAAATCAGAAAAGCAATCAAATTAATTGTTTACCTTTGATCTTCGGATGTTTTCACTCATGAAACTCCCAGTTACACAACAAATGTTCCTTTTGTTCCATAAATATTATTTTTATATCAAAAATACCTCCATTTGTTTGGCGCGTTATGTTCAGGAATCCACAGGAAAGAGCGGTCACGACAACGCAGACAAATTCCAAATAGTTTCCATAATGTCCACAGAAACATGTCAAACGTTTTTATAATCACTCCCCAGGTTGTTTAAAAAATATAGAATCGATAATATATCAACCGCAAATGTCTTTCACAGTAGGAGAGGGAAAAGCAATACCTATCCAAACTCTGTTGCGCGAGCAAAACTCAAGTGACCACTTGACGCAATGTTATCGTTCTGGCTCATTTTTCAAAATAAAAGCCAGAAACTATGTCTGAAGACTGTTGACACCTTGAGGAAGCGATAGGAAAAGGAATCTGGTTCACATCCCTTTAAATCCAGCAAAGGGAGGCTATGGAACATGGAGTTTTCCAAATAGAAGCCACTTCCTGTTTTGATTTTCCTCAGGGTTTCGCCTTCTGTTAAACTCACAGACAATATTTTGACAGTTTTGGAAACTTTAGAGTGTTTTCTACCAATACTAATAATAATATGCATATATTAGCAACTGATACTGAGGAGCTGGCCATTTACAATGGGCACCTTTTCATCCAAGATACTCAATACTGCCCCTGCAGCCATAAAAAGTTAAACACAGACCGTGGCGTGTGTAGAAATGAGCAAATAGATTTTTCCAACTGATCTGTCGAGAGCGCCTGCTAAATTCAGGGTATCAATGTTGTTGAAAAGTATCAACTTTTGTAGTTCTCGATGGCAAACGTTATACATTTCAAAAGCGGCGCGGTAGAAAGTACTATCAACACATACTGAGCAGCTCATGTTTTAAACAGAAGCGTGCGAAATGAAAGACAAATATGAACTCATCACCTGGCATGTCCAGCCCATCAATTATCTCAGCCAATCATGGCTTGTGGGAAGTTTCGTGGATATGCCAACTAGGCTCGTAATTTAACCGTTTTATTTGTATTTACGGAATACAAGTTTGTTATTAATGCACATGAAAGTTCACATGTTCCAGAAGATATTTCTGTCCCCAAAAATGTTTACGTTCAAATACCTCTCCTGTGAAGTAGTGACGTGTGACACATACCTAGTTTCCTGAAACGAGTCACACGTGCACTTGCGGGCATGGCAAAACAATAGTGTAAAGACAAAGCGACTGACTAATGAAAACAAACTCTGACGATAAAATATAAGTGAGACAAAACAATATAAACGGTGGCAACTCTTTAAATATACCTCTTCTGTTTTGCCATGTTGTGCTGTCAACTTGTATTAACCTATGTTATAATCTTGGAAAGTGTTCTATAGGCTAAGATTAACTGTAAAAAATCTCCATGCTCCCTAATATGTGATATCACCATCACACCCTGTCCCTTCCTCTGACCTCAGTTAAATTGAAAGCTTCTATTCATTTTCTTCTTTGGTTTTGTGTTACAGCGCTTACCAAAGCTATCAGAAGCCAACTTCACATAACATTGTGGTGTACTGTTCCTCTTTTCTAAGTTTCATTCTTCTCTAACCAAACTGTTTCTAATTGCCGGTGTATTAACACAAGACTTAGAGGGACTTTCATTCAATAGTACAGTGCTCTGGGTGATGTGGCTTTGAGAATCTGACATGATAAAACCAAGTAGCATACCAATTATCTTTTCGCTGTTAGAAGCCCCATTTGTGCCATCCGTTTGGGTTTGAATTAATAGAATAATATAATTCTCAGAGGTTCTAACCATTCTATTATTCAAATCATTTTGCTGGCATGGCACTTCTCATCTGGAGTCCTGGAGGCTGGAGTCAAACTACAGTACATGTGCCTGCCAGGTGAAGTGGGCTACTGGGTGAATTACGAACATGTTGTCAATCCAGTTGACTCTCCATTTGCTTCCCATTAAACTCTCTACAAGTGGCCATCATCCCACTAAAGAAAAGACAGAACTACTTAAATGTTATGTTTAGACCAGCAGATATCCCACAGCCCTGAAACCATTCTGTGGTTAACTGGTGCTTTGATTACACGGCCTTGGATTATCTGTCACTGCAAGGCCAATGTTAACATCCTAATTACTTTGATACAGAACATTAATGTTAGTCAAGTGGTGTCACATTGTTCAACAACATTAATTGGTCACCTTAGCAATGATGCTGTGCTGGCAGAGATCAGAGTTTTATTTAACTCCTTTTCTCCCTCAAATGCAAAACAAACCATTTTTGTCTAATGAAGTCAACTGCAGCCACGTAACTTTCTACAATCAGTGTACAGGACATTTACAACCACACCATTTGTTTTGGGGTCTTTCGTCCTCCTTTTGTCAGGGGGGGGGGTTGTTCTACAGTAAATACTGGAATTTATGTGTGCCAACCACTCATGGGTTTAAAGTCCCAATCCAGGAAATGAGTCAGCAAAGCCAGGGCAATGAGATGAGTTAGTATTTGGGGTAATCTCTCATAATTTTTGTAGGTTTACAGGGGGTAGATGAGGCTGATGAAAATGGCTCTGGGTTTGGAGTGACTGGGGTCACAGTGTTACCCTAATGCTATTCAGTCCAATTCATTACGGAGTCATCACGTAGTCTTTTACTTAAGGCATTTTTCAGAGGAGGACTAATTTATTTATCGTACTGCCTTGAGTGCCGTGCCTGACAGGAGCGTTTCAGTGCATTTGTTTCTGAGCATACTGAGCGTCATCAATTTAATACTTCTGCAAATCTGAACTTGCATACCTGACCTCAAACACACATTTCTGCAGATTTTAATGGTTGAAGAGTCCCACTAGCAAGTAGTTCCTTTTCAAACCAGCTGAATCTTTTGTCATTTGGAAAACATGTAAACATTATGTTTGTATGAAAGATTTGATATGTGTGAGTGAGTCAAAAGTAGTCACTAACTGTATGTCAGACAATACCTTTATGATCTAGGGAGTGCCTCAACGTCATGATGGTTGTAAGTGTTCTTATTTGTAACTAATCTCGTTTTGATCTTACTTTGTTCCTTTTGAGATTGAAAAACATGATTATAGCGGACTGTTGGCTTACTCACTGTAAGGTTTGCTAACAATACTATCCTCTGTCAAGGGGTATTCAACCCTTAATAACCTACAAGGTCCGGAGCTTGCTGGCTTTCGGTTCTACCTGACAATTAATTGCACCCACCTGGTGTCCCAGGTCTAAATGGGTCCCTGCTTAGAGGGGAACAATGAATAAAGCAGTGGAACTGGCTTCCACGTCCAGAGTTGAGTTGGAGGGCTCTATGTTGTTTAATTATTGTACTCTATTTCTAGGATCCTTCAACTCTTGTGCTGCTTTCCCCTTACCCGCTCTTTCCTAACTATCTATATCGAAGGGATGTCAAATCTCTCTGCTTTTGTCTCTGGCTTTTTGCTTTCTGGGTCACAGTCAGCTGCAGACCGTCAGTCATCTCATCGGATAGGGATGTTCTGGAGTCTGGACTGAACATTACACGGATACTACAAACCATAATGCTTTCTGTCCTGAGAAGAGGCTGATTCAGGAGCATTTCATAGTCATAGCAATGCACATAAACTCATAAAGTTACACAGATTCCAACCCCGTCTTTGAAAACGTTGGGTCTGGGTACATGCTCTCATACAGTACCAGCCAAAAGTTTGGACACCTACTCATTCAAGGGTTTTTCTAGATTTTTTAAAAACTATTTTCTACATTGTAGAATAATAGTGAAGACATCAAAACTATGAAATAACACAAATGGAATCATGTAAACCCTGCAAAAAAAGAAACGTCCATTTTTCAGGACCCTGTCTTTCAAAGATAATAGGTAAAAATCCAAATAACTTCACAGATCTTCATTGTAAAGGGTTTAAACACTGTTTCCCATGCTTGTTCAATGACCCATAAACAATTATTGAACATGCACCTGTGGAACGGTCCTTAAGACACCTACAGCTTAGATGGTAGGCAATTAAGGTCACAGTTAGGCCTCTTTAGTGTCCTAAGTTTTCATATCTTGTGTAACAACACCTACACAGAATTGGTACATCTGAACATCACACCAGCGGGACAGGTACAGGATGGCAACAACTGCCCGAGTTACACCAGGAACACAATCCTTCCATCAGTGCTCAGTCCGCAATAGGCTGAGAGAGGCTGGACTGAGAGCTTGTCGCCCTGTTGTAAGGCAGGTCCTCACCAGACATCACCGGCAGCAACGTCGCCTATGGGCACAAACCCACCATCGCAGCACCAGACAGGACTGGCAAAAAGTGCTTTTCACTGAGTCGTGGTTTTGTCTCACTAAGGGTGATGGTCAGATTTGCGTTTATCGTCGAAGGAATGAGTGTTACACCGAGGCCTGTACTCTGGAGCGGGATCGATTTGGAGGTGTAGGGTCCATCATGGTCTGGGGCGGTGTCACAGCATCATCGAACTGAGCTTGTTGTCATTGCAGTCCATCTCAACGCTGTGTGTTTCAGGGAAGACATCCTCCCTCATGTGTTACCTTTCCTGCAGGCGCATCCTGACATGACCCTCCAGCATGACAGTGCCACCAGCCATACTGCTTGTTCTGTGCATGATTTCCTGCAAGACAGGAATGTCAGTGTCCTGCTATGGCCAGCGAAGAGCCCGGATCTCAGTCCCATTGAGCACGTCTGAGACCTGTTGGGTGAGGGCTATACATGCCCCAGAAATGTCTGGGAACTTGCACGTGCCTTGGTAGAAGAGTGGGGTGACATCTTACAGCAAGAACTGGCAAATCTGGTGCAGTACACGAGGAGGAGATGCACTGCAGTGCTTAATACAGCTGGTGGCCACACATTACTTTTGATTTTGACCCCCCCTTATTATTCAATTTCTGTTTGTCACATGTCTGTGGAACTTGTTCAGTTTGTGTCAGTTGTTGAATCTTATGTTCATACAAATGTTTACACTTTAAGTTTGCAGAAAATAAACGCTGTTAACAGTGAGAGGATGTTTCCTTTTTTGCTGAGTTTAGTAACCAAAAAAGTTTTAAAGAAATAAATGTATTTCAGATTCTTCAAAATAGCCACCCTTTGCCTTGATGACAGCTTTGCCCACTCTTGGCATTCTCTCAACGAGCTTCATGAGGAATGCTTTTTCAACCGTCTTGAAGAAAACACACATCACGACAAGATAGGTCTCTACATAGTGGTGTGTTGTCTAAAACAGCCCTGCATGGCAGCAACGCATGACAGCAACGCATGACAACAACATGGTAGCAACACATGACAGCAGCACATGGTAAGCAGCACAAAACAGTGTACACACATTATTGAGCACAGACAACAGCACAAAAGGCAAGAAGGTAGAAACAACAATACATCACGCAAAGTAGCCACAACTGTCAGTTAACGTGTCCATGATTTGAGTCTTTGAATGAAGAGATTGAACTCTCCAGTTTGAGTGTTTGTTGCAGATCGTTCCAGTCGCTAGCTGCAGCGAACTGAAAAGAGGAGCGACCCAAGGATGTGTGTGCTTTGGTGACCTTCAACAGAATGTGACTGGCAGAACAGGGGTTGTATGTGGAGGATGAGGGCTGCAGTAGATATCTCAGATAGGGGGGAGTGAGGCCTAAGAGGGTTTTATAAATAAGCATCAACCAGTGGGTCTTCTGACGGGTATACAGAGATGACCAGTTTACAGAGGAGTGCAGTGATGTGTCCTATAAGGAGCATTGGTGGGAAAACTGATGGCAGAATGGTAAAGACCATCTAGCCGCTCGAGAGCACCCTTACATGCCGATCTATAAATTACTTCTCCGTAATCTAGCATAGGTAGGATGGTCATCTGAGTCGGGGTTAGTTTGGCAGCTGGGGTGAAAGGGGAGCGATTACGAAAGAGGTAACCAAGTCTAGATTTAAGCCTGCAGCTTTGATATGTGCTCAGAGAAGGACAGTGTACCGTATAGCCATACTCACAAGTACTTGTATGAGGTGACCACCTCAAGCTCTAAACCCTCAGAGGTAGTAATAACACCTGTGGGGAGAGGGGCATTCTTCTTAACAAACCACATGACCTTTGTTTTGGAGGTGTTCGGAAAAAGGTTAAGGGCAGAGAAAGCTTGTTGGACACTAAAAGCTGTGTTGTAGAGCTTTTAACACAAAATCCTGGGAGGGGCCAGCTGCGTATAAGACTATCACCTGCATATAAATGGTGAGAGAGCTTCCTACTGCCTGAGCTTTGTTGTAAATTGAGAAGAGCGTGGGGTCTAGGATCGAGACTTCGGGTACACTCTTGGTGAAAGGCAGTGGCTGAGACAGCATATGTTCTGACTTTATACACTGCACTCTTTGAGAGAGGTAGTTAGCAAACCAGGTCAAAGATCCCTCAGAGACACCAATAATCGTCAGCTGGCCCACAAGAATTTAATCGTCTACCGTATCAAAAGCTTTGGCCAAGTCAATAAAAATAGCAGCACAACATTGCTTAGAATCAAGGACAATGGTGACATCATTGAGGACCTTTAAGAATGCTGTGGTAGCCATGCTGATTAAGTGTGCCTTGATTTCTAAATAAATCCCTGTCACCAGTAAAGCACCATCACACCATCTTCCTCCATGCTTCATGGTGGGAACCACACATGCTGAAATGATATGTTCATGTAATCTGCCTCTCACAAAGACATGGCGGTTATAACCAAAAATGTTAATGTCCATTGCTTGTGTTTCTTGGTCCATGCAAGTCTCTGCTTCTTATTGACGTCCTTTAGTAGTGGTTCTTTGCAGCAATTCAACCTTGAAAGCTTGATTCACGCAGTCTCTTCAGAACAGTTGATATTGTGATGTCTGTTACTTGAACTCTGAAACAAATCAAATTTTATTTGTCACATGCATCGTATACAAAAGGTATAGACCTTACCGTGAAATGCTTACTTACAAGCCCTTAACCAACAGTGCAGTTCAAGAAATAGAATTATGAAAATATGTACTAAATAAAATAAGTAAAAATAAAAAAGTAACACAGTAGAATTACATAATAACGAGGCCCCAGTGATGTATTGGGCCATACACTCTACCCTCTGTAGCGCCTTATGGTCTATTCCTGAGAAGTTGCCATACCAGGTAGTGATGCAACCGGTCTGGATGGTCTCCACGGTGCAGCTGTAGAACTTTTTGAGTATCTGGGGACCCATGCCAAACCGTTTCAGTCTCCTGGTGTTGTCGCGCCCTCTTCACAACTGTCTTGGTGTGTTTTTGCCTATGATCGTTTGTTGGTGATGTGGACATCAAGGAACTTGAAACTCTCGACCCGCTCCACTTCAGCCCCATCAATGTAAATGGAGGCCTATTCTTGCTCACATTGAGGGAGAGGTTGTTGTCCAAGAACCACACTGACATGTCTTTGACCACTGACAGGTATGTGTCAGTGATCAGGTCTACCTCTGTGTCGTCAGCAAACTTAATGATGGTGTTGGAGTCGTGCTGGGCCATGCAGTCATGGGTGAACAGGGAGTACAGGAGGAGACTAAGCACGCACCCCTGAAGGGCCCCAGTGTTGAGGATTAGTGTGGCAGATGTGTTGTTGCCGAACCTTACCACCTGGGGGAGGCCTGTCAGGATGTCCAGGATCCAGTTGCAGAGGGAGGTGTTTAGTCCCAGGGTACTTAGCTTAGTGATGAGCTCTGTGGGCACTGTGTTGTTGAACACTGAGCTGTAGTCAATGAACAGCATTCTCACATAGGTGTTGGGAAGTGTGGGAAAGAGAAGTGTGAAATGCGATTTAGATTCTGTCATCTGTGGATTGGAGTGGGTCTAGGGTTTCCGGGATGATGGTATTGATGTGAGCCTTAACCAGCCTTTTAAAGCACTTCATTTCGGCAGGTTACCTTTGCGTTTTTGGGCACAGGGACTATGGTGGTCTGCTTCAAACGTGAGTATTACAGACTCGGTCAAGAAGAGGTTGAAAATGTCAGTGTAGACACTTGCCAGTTGGTCAGCACATGCTCCGAGTACATGTCCTGGTAATCCGTCTGGTTTAATGACCTTGTGAATGTTGACCTGTTTAAAGGTCTTGTTCACATCGTCTGTGTAGAGCGTGATCACAGTCGTCCAGAACAGCTGGTGCTCTCATGCATGCTTCAGTGTTACTTGCCTAAAAGTTACTTAGCTTGTCTGGTAGTCTCGCGTCACTGGGCAGCACGCGACTGTGCTTCCCTTTGTAGTCCATAATAGTTAAGCCCAGACACATCTGACAAACATCAGAGCCGGTGTAGTAGGATTTAATCTTAGTCCTGTATTGACGCTTTGCCTGTTTGATGGTTTGTCTGAGGGCATAGTGGGATGTCTTATAATTGTCGGGATTAGTGTCCCACTCCTTGAAAGTGGCAACTCTAGCCTTTTGCTTGGCGCTGTTTTTGCCTGTAATCCATGGCTTCTGGGTGGGATTTGTACGTACAGTCTCTATGGGGACAATGTCCTCAATGCACTTATTGATGAAGCCAGGTGACTGAGGTTGTATACTCCTCAATGCCATTGGATGAATCACGGAACATATTCCAGCCTGTACTAGCAGAACAGTCCTGTAGCGTAGAATCTGTGTCATCGGACCACTTACATTAAGAGCGAGTCACTGGTACTTCCTGCTTTAGTTTTTGCTTGTAAGCAGGAATCAGGAGAATAGAGTTCTGGTCAGATTTGCCAAATGGAGGGAGAGCTTTGTATGTATCTGTGTGTGGAGTAAAGGTGGTTTAGAATTTTTTTCTTCTCTGTTTGCGCTTGTGACATGCTGGTAGAATTTAAGTAAAACTGATTTAAGTTTGCCTGCATTAAAGTCCCTGGCCACTAGGAGCGGTGTTTCTGGATAAGCATTTTCTTGTTTGCTTATGGCCTTATACAGCTCGTAGAGTGCGATCTTAGTGCCAGCATCAGTTTGTTAGGGTAAATAGACAGCTATGAAAAATATAGATGAGAACTCTCTTGGTTGGTAGTGTGGTCTATAGCTTATCATGAGGTACCTCAGACTAGCAATACCTTGAGACTTCTTTAACATTAGACATTGCGTGCCAGCTGTTACTGACAAATAGACACACACACCCGCCTCTCGTCTTACCAGACGTAGCTACTCTGTCCTGGTATTACACAGAAAAACCAGCCAGCTGTATATTATCCGTGTCGTCGTTCAGCCAGGACTCAATGAAACACAGGATCTTACCGTTTTTAATGTCCCGTTGGTAGGATAGTCTCAACCGTAGACCATCGAGTTTGTTTTCCTGTGATTGCACGTTGGCCAATAGAACCGATGGTAATGTTATCCAGAAAGAAGTATATCCTTTGCGGCGGACTCTTTAAATAAAAATCTTTGTCCAGTTCGAGGTGAGTAATCACTGTTCTGAAGCTCTTTTCTGTCATAAAGAGACAGCAACTTTATGTACCGAATAAGTCACAAACAATGTGAAAAAACAAACAAAATAGCACAGTTGCTTTGTAGCCCATAAAACAGAAGCCATCCTGTCTGGCTCCATTATTTATGTGGCAGCGGTAACTCTGGGTCTTCCTTCCTGTGGCGTTCCTCATTTCAGCCAGTTTCATCATAGCGCTTGATTGTTTTGCGACTGCACTTGAAGAACCATTCAAAGTTCTTAACATTTTTCGCATTGACTGACCTTTGTCTTAAACTAATGTTGGTTTATCTTGTCGTTTATCTTTTATTCTTTGAGTTGTTTTGATATAATATGGAGTTGGTTGTTATGGAGTGTGTGAACAGTGGAGAGGGACCCCAGAGTGGGTACACATCTGTCTCTGTAGCGGCCCCTGCAGAGACAGGTGTGTAAGGGGGATTTTGGGGTGTGGAGGGGCTGGCTAGGGTTGGTGTAATTTGCGACTTGGAGGTTTGGGTGTGTCAGGGCTCTTGCCTCAGCCCTGTCTAGATCTAGATGAGAATGACCTTTAACCCTGTCTTCCTGTCTGTTCCTGTTCCAGAGGCCAGTAAGCTGGTGATGTCATATGTGGCGGCGGTGTGTGGGAAGGGCCAGGAGGTGAACAAGGTGAAGGAGCAGCTGCTGCAGTCCAATCCTGTGCTGGAGGGTGAGTGTTCTTACCCGACCCACCTTTCGCTCTTCCCATGCAAGTTCAGAATAGGAGGTGCTTATATATGCGAGTGGAAGTGGCTCCCATGCTTCAGGTTCAGAGTGGGATGGGGCTCAGCTAAGATGGCTGAGGCATCAGGGACACACCCACTTTAACACAATCAGTTTAGCTTTTTTCCTCAAGACAGTCTCTTTCTCTCACACGTCAAGCCTCTCTTAACAGAGATATCCAAATAGCTTGAATGCTTTCACCAACCATTACAACCACTAGGCTAGCTGCCGCACATGTTGTAATGGTTGGCAAAAAGCCTTCAAGCTATATGGATATCCCTGTTAAGAGAGGCTTGAAGTGTGTGAGAAAGAGACCCGTTGGGCCGGTAACCGAAAGGTTGCTGGTTCGAATACCAGAGCCAAGATAGTGAAAAATCTGTCTGTGCCCTTGAGCAAGGTACTTAACCCTAATTTGCTCCAGGGACGCCATGCTACTATGGCTTACCCTGTAAAACCCTGTATGTGACAATACACTTTTTCATATTATTTTCTTTACATTCAATTCACTGTTCGTTTGTGACCAGCCTCTGTTCATTTGTTAAACATCTGTTTTGGAGGGTACCATATTTGTTTTCCTAACATGAATCATCAAACCACTCTTCATCCAATTACTACTAGACACAACATGCAACACTTTATAAAATCTCCCACCCTATTTACATTTTTCACCAATCCTCAGTCCACTACATTCGGAGAAAAAACCCTCCCTATACCTCTGTGCTGGCACAGACAGCAGTGTTTTAATTGAGGGTCTGTAGACAGGAAATGGTCATGAGTGATGAAGCCAGCCTAGCGGCTGATTTGAAATACTTTACAACCCCACTGTGCTTTGTTGAATGACACACGAAGGCTGTTTAGTGTAAAGTGTGGCATTTTGGAGAGAGGAAGAGAGTACTAACAATGTACAACTGCAGTTGGTGCTCCCACAAATATTAGCCTGCTTAAAGGACTGCACTGAATGTGCAATTTTGTACTTTGTTCAGGGTCTTTTCTTGAATGGTGATATTGTGTTGAAATGTGTGTTGAGCTATGAAATATTGCAAACTTATAATTGATATTCTCTGGTAATTTTCATATAATTTTGTACTATGTGTAGTGCACAGTTCACACACTGAACTACTGACTTAAATGTAGATAGACTGCTATTTTGAGCCATAAGCTTTGAAAGCCTCCAAGCTTTGTTTTAACCCAGACCCTCAATAACATAATGGGACTGGTGAGGCATCATCAGGGGAGGCAGGTAGCATAGTGGTTAGAGCGTTGGACTAGTAACCAAAAGGTTGCTCATCAAATCCCTGAGCTAACAAGGTAAAAATATGTTGTTCTGCCCCTGAACAAGGCAGTTATAACCCACTGTTTCTAGGCCGTCATTGTAAATAAGAATTTGTTCTTTACTGACTTGCCGAGTTAAATAAAGGTTAAATAAAGGTCAAATAAAATCAGACCAAAAGGCTTTGTGGTAGTCGAGTGGTTGCATGATTGACAGATAAATGGATCAGCTTTTACAGGTTCCACAGACAGCGTTAAGTAGATTTCATGAAGAGAACAACAACCAAGCCATCAGTATGTATGTGTTAGTTAGTGCTTATGATTTAGCAGAGAATGTGATGCTTGATGACTTTTCACATACTTGAAGTAATACAGACTATCAAAATGTATAATATACTGATATTGGTTGCCCTGTCTACCTGACTGATACTCATGTTGAAATGTTTATTTTCAGCTTTTGGGAATGCTAAAACTATGAGAAATGACAACTCATCCCGATTTGTAAGTATCCTATTTTCTTTGTTTTCCTGACACTAACACTGAAGTCTAGGTGCTTTTATGGTCTGCTCCTCCAATAAGAATCAGTGTTTGGTGGTCTGCTCCTCCAATAGGAATCAGTGTGTGATGGTCTCCTCCATTGAAGCTGTGTGTACTTTAGATTAAACACAGGTGGACCTTTGATCTAGACGTCACCCACCAGAGGCAAACAAACCCTCACCCTTTTTCTCTTATCTCTTTTTCTCTCCAATTTCTCTGGTATCACTCTTTCTCCCCTAGTTCCTCCCTAATTCTCTCCCTCTGTAGAGCTTGCAATTGGCTCTCTCTGCAGACCCTGCCTTAACACCAAGCCGTTACAGTTACAGCATAGAGGCAGCCCAGGATAGAAATGAAGCCCAAGTCAGCGTAGCGTTGTTTTGGCAACCATCTCCAGATGTCTGCCGATGGCTCCTGCCAAGATCCCTTTAGTGTTTGGGAAACTGCTCTTTTCTCCAGAAACTCCACTGCCTCTGGTGTCATGTAATGTTTTCCTACAATGAGGTGGCTCTTAAAGCACTAAATATATCCACTTATTCCACTCCCACATGGCACAAGCACCAGTACGGTGCTGCTTTGTACAGTTAAAGATTACATTACGTCACATCATGCAAAACAGCTTGTGTCTCAGGTGTCGGCTGGTGTGGAGACCGTATTGACTGTACGATCGTCAGCCAATGGGATGGTTAGGTTTACGGTAACTGTTACTGTGACCCTTGGCCAATTGCCGCTGAGGAACTAACATACTTGGAGGCCTACACTACCTCTCCTCCAATATGACTTATGCACAGTGAGCATTCTGGTGAAACCATGGCTCCTCAGCACTGGAGCTTTAGGAAACTGACTGACGCTTTGACTAATGATGATATCAGCAGAGAGGTGATGCAACCACTATCTTACTCTGTTGAGGTTTTTTGTCTGGCAAACTAATCTAGGAAAGCATTGTCTTTTTTATTTCTCATGCTTCCTCGCTGGCTGGCTGCGTTTTCCAGTGGGGCCCATTGGCAGCCAGCAGCTGCCTGTTTTACATTCCACTGTTTCTGATGTCACCACATTACTTCAGGCTTCACCAATCAGACTGGAAACACACTGACTGACTGAACCATATCCCACCCTGTCTCGGGCTAAGTCTTGACTTAAGGCCTGTTTATTTATCTAACCTTTATTTAACCAGGCAGGTCAGTTAAGAACACATTCACAATGATTACCTAATGTCTAGGGCACTGGTCAGGTCACGTAAGGACAAAACCAAAACTCCCAGGCCCTTGTCATGTACCATTTGTTATATGAACTAATATCCCACGAGTGAGTTTAATCTGGTGTGGAAGTGCTCTGTGTACCATACTATTCAACCTCTGGCTTTCATGAAGTTGTACAACTCACTCACCAACCAGGCAGCTACCTACCTGTCCCTAGCCTGTGCTCGGGTTTAAGATATCATAATAGGGGGATTATTTCGGATTATGCCTGATCAGTTTATATTTAGGTAACCTTGATTTAAACTGCTGGATGAGCACCTCTTGCTTGTTCCAGTGAATGCCATTTAGTTCTAACTCATCTCCTCAGGAAGAGGACAGATTGTGATCTGTTTCTTCCCCTGCAGAGAGACTGGAGATGTTGTTGAAACTGGCAGTGGCCATTGCCAGTTAAATGTTTTCTTTTTTTTTTACCTTTATTTAACTAGGCAAGTCAGTTAAGAACAACTTCTTATTAACAGTGACTGCCTATTATTTACGCTGGGCCAATTGTGCGCCGCCCTGGGGGACTCCCAATCACTGCCAGTTGATACAGCCTGGAATCAAACCAGGGTCTGCAGTGACGCCTCTAGCACTGAGATGCAGTGCCTTAGACTGCTGCGCCACTCAGGAGCCACTACGGCTTTTTAAGTTATAAATAAAAGTTATTAATAAAAGGAAGACTAATCAAATGGCTGCAAAGAAACTGGGCCCAGTGTTGTTCGAACCCACATTTTAAACAGAACAGAGGGTGAGCGAAGCAGGGTGGTTTGTTTTACTCTCCTTTCAAATGGGAGAAGAATAATGTACTTTCCTTCATAGTAGTCAATTACTTCACAGCATACCTATGTGTGATTGGCAGCTGACTTTATGAACATGTCCAGTGCCTGGAGACACAATTACTTCACAGCATACCTATGTGTGATTGGCAGCTGACTTTATGAACATGTCCAGTGCCTGGAGACACAATTACTTCACAGCATACCTATGTGTGATTGGCAGCTGACTTTATGAACATGTCCAGTGCCTGGAGACACAATTACTTCACAGCATACCTATGTGTGATTGGCAGCTGACTTTATGAACATGTCCAGTGCCTGGAGACACAATTACTTCACAGCATACCTATGTGTGATTGGCAGCTGACTTTATGAACATGTCCAGTGCCTGGAGACACAATTACTTCACAGCATACCTATGTGTGATTGGCAGCTGACTTTATGAACGTGTCCAGTGCCTGGAGACACAATTACTTCACAGCATACCTATGTGTGATTGGCAGCTGACTTTATGAACATGTCCAGTGCCTGGAGACACAATTACTTCACAGCATACCTATGTGTGATTGGCAGCTGACTTTATGAACATGTCCAGTGCCTGGAGACACAATTACTTCACAGCATACCTATGTGTGATTGGCAGCTGACTTTATGAACGTGTCCAGTGCCTGGAGACACAATTACTTCACAGCATACCTATGTGTGATTGGCAGCTGACTTTATGAACATGTCCAGTGCCTGGAGACACAATTACTTCAGAGCATACCTATGTGTGATTGGCAGCTGACTTTATGAACATGTCCAGTGCCTGTAGACACAAAAACCTTTTTCTCCTTTCAGTGATGTTTGCGGTGATCCCTGCCTGTGCTTGTGCAAGCTTCCTCCTGCATCTGGGAATGTGTTCAATGGCCATTTAAATTATTCATATTTACACTTTGATTCCTAAACATAACTTACGGTAAATGTATTCAGGGCCTGTGCTGAGTTTGCTACAAAGCAACCTAACCTTGCCACCTTATTATAAGCTCTGGGCCCGACTCATCCTATTTGTCCTGCTTTATCTGTTTATCTCTTGTTTTTGGCTGCCCTGAAAACCGCTTCATTGCTGAAAGAAAACATAGATTTTGCCTCAGAGACTAGCTAGTTTTTGTGTTATTTACCCAATAACATGCTGATATGTTAGTGTGGTGTCAGGAAATTCTAATCACTGTATTCTCTCTTCTCTACAGGGTAAATACATGGACATTGAGTTTGACTTCAAGGGAGACCCTTTGGGTGGAGTTATTAGCAACTGTGAGTATTATAAGGAAGACATATATATACATACATACATACACATATATATATATATATACACACATACATACATACATACATACATACATACATACATACATACATACATACATACATACATACATACATACATACGTCATGCTTAAATGACCACATGCTAAGCTCTCCTACATCCCTCTAGCCCTCTCACATGTCACAGTGATGGTGTAGCTCTGACACGGTTAGCTCAATTAAACCCCCAGTCAGTCATTCTACCATGGTAATGGTTTGTCTCACACCCTGGGCGAGGGACAGGATCTGGATGAGGGAGAGGGCCAGGGACAGTGAGAGGGACGGAGACGAGCAGTTCACCACATGCTGTTCCTGCACGCCCGGTCGGTCGGCTCACCAAAGAGAGAGGGAGATCAATATTTGTTTTCAGTCAATGGAGGGTCAATGACACACAGGAACTAGATGGGGAAAAAACAACCTAAAAAAACCTGAACCGTTGCCAAACAGACACATGAAAAAATGTTGACTGCTTTCTGTCTGCAGTACCTCGTCTTGTCTTTATCTCTGACCCTCAACTGCTTTGTTATTGTTTTGTCCGGTCTCTTGTTCATATTGTTTTGTCTGAAGCGATTCTGCCATGAGGTCAGGGGAAATAAAGAGTGGGTAGATCTGTCACAGATATTCCTCTGTCCTTTCTGCCTGTTGGAGAGGAGAGCTCATGGAGACTGCCCAGTGCCTGCATAGTCTCCCTCTCCATAATAAACCTGAGGGCCATGTGACTCTGGTGCAATGGTATATAACAGGAAGAGGAGGATGGATGGAAGGTAGTGATGTGCAGCCGTGTTTAACGTCATTTAAATAGTGTGTGGCTAAAGGGCAGGTTGAATAAAGAGAAACAATACCTTACACAATCTATCAATGTATAATTATTGTGCAATTTATATAGGCTACAAGGAGTTTTTTCTTTCATTATTTTAGACTATCTTACTGCATAAGCCTAGACTTTAGCTTAACTGTACGGACGCCAAATAGCCTACATAGCCAACCACCAGATAATGCTTTTGGGAACAGGCAGAAAAAGTTAACGACAATCTACTTAGGCAAAAAGGTAATTGCCGAAGTTTTCATTCAATAAGACAATAGCTAAGTAAGGAGAGCTGAAAATAAAGAGGGTTGATTGAGGCTCTGTACAAATTCGACAGTCACAAGACGTGACTTCAAATAGGCCTATGGCACCTCAAGGGAACTGTAGCCTACTGTTTAGATGGGTTAAATGGAAAATGCATTCTGGACATTGACTAACCAGAATAACCTACTCCAAAGTCCTCTGATAATACTAGTCCCGTGCGAATCGACATCCCTGTGTTTTGAGAGAAATGTCTGAGTTCGACAGGTGGCTCGAGGTTTGAACAAGAAAACAATAACTGATTGGATAAATTGAATGAAGTGCTGCGCATAGCCAATATATGAAGGGCATACATGTATCAATGTTCACAGTGAATGTTTTTGTTTATACTCAAGTTAATTGAATATCGCCAAATGCATCATTAAAATTATTGCGCATATTTAATGCAACCATTGCTGTTAATAGTTCGCAAAGCAGTATACTAAACGTTTCGAACATTCATAGCCTAAAAATGCAAATCAAGTGCAAGTTAGCTGTTGAGCTCACATCTGAAGGCTGGGGGGCTAAGACGTCTTCTATTGCGGATCCCTAAAATATCTGAATGATTATGATCACGCACTATGGCAACACTACCAAAGATGGTTTGGTATGGTTTAGAAACTTGGGAACCAAGCTGGAGTTATCAATGAAGCCTGTCACCGCTTGGACTTGTTGAAATATCTTCATGCCTAGAAAAAAAACCTCCAGGCTTCCATCATAACTGTCAATTTATAGGAAGAAATATATATTATCATTACAGGGGGCAGTCCAAATCGTCCAAATCGTTCTCTAAAATAACATACATTTTGGTGTAATAAATAAATAGTTCTCTAGTAATGCTGGTCCTGTGTGAATAGTACTATAGCCTTAATAATAGCTCCTGCAGCATATCAACCTCCACTCTTCTGGGAAGGCTTTCCACTAGATTTTTTTATTTTTTATTTTACCTTTATTTAACCAGGCAAGTCAGTTAAGAACAAATTCTTATTTTCAATGACAGCCTAGAAACAGTGGGTTAACTGCCTGTTCAGGGGCAGAACGACAGATTTGTACCTTGTCAGCTTCGGGGTTTGAACTTGCAACCTTCCGGTTACTAATCCAATGCTCTAACCACTAGGCTACCCTGCTGTCCTGCCGCCCCAGATGTTGGAACATTGCGGGTACTTACTTACATTCAGCCACAAGAACATTAGTGAGGTTGGCACTGATGTTGGCCTGGCGTTCCATTTTATCCCAAAGGTGTTTGATAGGGTTGAGGTCAGGGCTCTGTGCAGGTCAGTCAAGTTCTTCCACACCGATCTTGACACACCATTTCTGTATGTACCTCGCTTTGTGCGCTGGGGCATTGTCATGCTGAAACAGGACAGGGCCTTCCCCAAGCTGTTGTCACAAATTTGGAAGCACAGAATTGTCCAGAATGTCATTGTATGCTGTAGCGTTAAGATTTCCCTTCACTGGAACTAAGGGGCCTAGCCAGAACTATGAAAAACAGCCCCAGACCATTATTCCTCATCCACCAAACTTTACAGTTGGCACTGGATTCGGGCAGGTAGAGTTCTCCTGGCATCCGCCAAACCCAGATTCGTCCGTCGGACTGCCTGATGGGGAAGCATGATTCATCACTCCAAAGAAGGCATTTCCAGTACTCCAGTTTACGCTTGGCATTGCGCATGGTGATCTTAGGCTTGTGTGTGGCTGCTTGACCATGGACACCCATTTGATATAGCTCACAACAAACAGTTATTGTGCTGACGTTGCTTCCAGAGGCAGTTTGGAACTCGATAGCGAGTGTTGCAACTGAGGACAGACTGTTTTTACACGCTTCAGTACTCTGTGGTCCAGTTCTGTGAGCTTGTGTGGTCTACCACTTTAGGGCTGAGCTGTTGTTGCTCCTAGATGTTTCCACTTCACAATAACAGCACTTACAGTTGACCAGGGCAGACATTTGATGAACTGACTTGTTGGAAAGGTGGCTACTTATGACTCTGCTACGTTGAAAGTCACTGAGGTCTTCAGTACGGGCCATTCTACTGCCAATGTTTGTCTATGGAGATTGCATGGTTACGTGCTCGATTTTTATAAACTTGTCAGCAACGGGTGGTGCTAAAATAGCAGAATCCACTAATTTGAGGGGGTGTCCATATCATTTTGGTGATGTACTGTACCTAAATGGTGTACTATATCTTTGACTGTAGCCTATAGCGTATTTTCTTCATTTGCAGGTTAGGGTTGGGTGCGAGTCTCAAATGTTCACTTTACCACACATAGTCGGGCGGTTGCGGGTGGATTATAATCAATTGCGAGCAGGTGTGGGTGAACAAACAGCTGACCTGCACACCACTAATGGAAGAATAGGCCTCTCATGCCTGAGGGCTTCCCTCAGAAGTCACCGGCTATAAATTCCTCTGTTCCTGTGTCGCTGCTGCAGCACAGTCAGCCAACACCTCATTATGGCCCTCTCTCAATCTCCATCTCTCTCCATGCCCAGAGATCTTCTTTAACTGAGGATTAAAGAGGAACACCTCACAAACCTCTCCTCGGCACCCCCAGATGTTTCACAATTTAGTTGTAGGCCTCAACTAGCTCACTTGATTCACCTAGTCAAGGGCTTGATAATTAGTTGTCAATTCGAATCAGGATGTGCTAGCACTGGAATAGATAAAAATACATGTACAAATACATGGAATGGTTGTGGGTCCCCGGGTGAGGTTCGAGAACCACTGCTCTAGTGCACGGTGGAGCAGCTAGGGTTAGTATGGAATAATGTGTGGAATTCTGTCTGCTTTAATAATCGTGTTTCTTTTTGTTATTGTATGTGATTGTGCCTTGTTCACTACCCATTTTGTATAGTAAAGTTGAATTGACTTAGATAATGGTAACATGCTAGGAAGAAGATATCAATATCCAGGCGCACAATCCAGGACAAGACAGGATATGGACTTCCATTCTTATTTTTTTATATATAGCGTGTCTGACATTTCTCCTTTAATGTATGTTTGTCAGTCTAGGAACCATTTCCTGGATGTAGCCTGCTTGCTGCAAATAGCTAAATAGCATTCAACATTTTACAAAATGCTTTACAGCAGGCATGAAAAAGTCTTAGTAGTAAAAAGCAATAACAGAGCTGAACTCTTCTAGTGTACAAAAGGTTAAAGGTCGTGACAGAGAGAAGAGCCCCTTGGGGGGTAGACTGAATGTTCAGAACATTCTTGAGCCACATTTCCTGTTCCTGCATCTTATTTTCTGTTGGAACTCACTGTTGTGAGTTTTGTCTGGTCAAGAGGATGCTCGCATGCAGTTACATGTGAATCTCAGAGTAGGGTACAGGCTAAGGGAGCCACAATGGGAGACAGTGACATTGTTTATGACAGAGAGAAAGCCAGAGAATAGTCTCACATTGCCAGACTAGTATTTTATGTACTCTGTATTAGAACAGAGAGGGGTGAGAATCCATGCTGTCAGGCTCCATTTTGATTACATTACAGAGGCAGTGCATCACTCTGAGCTGCTCGTCTGTCGCGCTCTAAAGAGATGCTACATTATTGATGAGCTGACAGACACGTGTTTAAAAACTCAGAGAATTACTTAGTGATGAACACACACACAGTGACTACCATGTGGTGGTGAAGCAAGGCTGGCAGTCTATTGACTACCAATTTCTCTGTAGTGAGTCAGTGGAATTAAGTGCTGTGCCGGAGAAAGTGTAAATGCATTATGAAGTGGGCGCTGACTCTCCAAGCGGCTAATGCCCCCACTGAGAGGATAACTTAGCTGACCGGTAGCTTGCAGCTCCAACTCAGGTCCCTGGGCTCTATATTCAACATAACATCATTTAGTCAGGCATAGAGAAGAACTTCTTACTTTCCTGATCAACTTATAGTAAGTAGAGCTATGTGAGCCACTTAAAGCACATTAACTGTTGAAATGTAATATGTTACAGAGTACATCCTTTTCAGTCTAGGTGTTGTAGTTGATCAGTAGTTAAGGAGCTGACCTGACTTTTGAGGCCTTCATATGGTTTCCTCCTTTGAGTCTTCCTGTGCCTGCCGGCTCGGAGGCTCTACTTCTACACAATGAACAATGAGACGCCTACATAACCGTGGCTCTGTCACCTTGGAAACACTAATATTTGGCTATAACCGGGAGATCAGAGCTCTACAGATGTGGTCTGGACACTGACCACGTGTAGACTTAAAAGATCAGTCGTGTTCTTAGCTCATTAAATTGCATCTTCTTTTACAGTATATGTCCTGCCTTACCTCTACCATGTGTGGTAGACTCATGAGTAATAATAATACCTTGTTAAATCCCGGTTTACATTTCCTTTTCCTACCTTACCGATTGTTGAATCGTTCTAGCAGGTAATTCAGTATAATGCCTGTTTTCAACATCCATGTCTTAATTGTGTCCTTTATGTATTGTTATCCTCAGATCTACTGGAGAAGTCCAGGGTTTGCAAGCAGCCGAAAGGAGAGAGAAACTTCCACATCTTCTACCAGCTTCTTTCTGGAGCCTCGGATGACACCCTGAGTAAGCTATACACACACGGTTATCGGTAATACCTTCATGACAATATTATTAACATGTCATGAAGCTTCGTTGTGGGTCATACCATCTCAGAAACGGTCACAAATGTTTAGAAGGTATGTCATGACAGAGTTACGACACATGGCGTCAAATAAAATGTCACTGAGTTATCTAACCGCAAAATGTCTTAGTTATTCTAAAGAAACACATGACTAATACTTAAACATGAGGCTGTGTTTAACTACAGAGAACAAATACTATGAAACCAGTGTGGTTCATTTGTTCTCAGCTGGAGCTCAGCCACTGTTTGGCAGTCTTGATGAAGGAGAACAATATAATGGTCTTTGATTCAATGCTGGACAAACATCAAAAGACTTGATTTATCTGCACTTAATGTAACCTGTAATCCAATACACCATACTGTGACTTCCCTTGATACCTGATACAAGCCTTTAAAGGGCCATTTGAAACTGCTGCGTGCGTGCGTGTGTGTGTGTGTGTGTGTGTGTGTGTGTGTGTGTGTGTGTGTGTGTGTGTGTGTGTGTGTGTGTGTGAACTGCTGCTCTAAAGTGTATAGCACTTTAGTCAATATGCACCATGCTAAAGCCATGTGTGTTTGTCTTTCTGGCACACAGTGAAGCTGAAGTTGGACAGAGATTTCAGTAAATACAACTACCTGAGTCTGGATTCAGCCAACGTCAATGGGCTGGATGATGCAGCAAGCTTCAGGACCGTCAGGGTGAGACGCACACATAATTGTTGACTGTCATTGTGTCAAGTTGTTTTTGGCTTAGCTTAGAGGTGCACTGTGAAAGGGTAGGGTGAGAGTAGAGGTGGTCTGATCCTCTTTATCTACTGACCGAATAAATGAGCATGTAGATTGGATTAAGGTTTAAAACAGCTCTGGTCCATGCTCCAAGCAAGCTAGCATCTTCTATAGCCTCTCTACCTGTAATGTGAGGGTCCATACACACTGCTGAAGAACAATTCACCAATGAACGGCGACCTTGCACAGACGCGCCCTTTAATTTTGCCAGCTAGAACCAATGAAATGTCTTCCTTTCTGCCGTAGTCTTTTACTTATCCATGTGTGTAGTTGTGTACAGACCCTAACTTGAACTTTGAACTATATCCATAGCAGGAGAGTGAGACATAAGGATGAATTTAGCTCAGAGAGGGAATCCCGTTCCACCTGCAGTGAAGACTTTCCTGTACTGTAAACGATAGCAGAATGCTTCAGAGTACACAGGCAGATTGGATGCTGTACTGATGTGGGAAACAGCAGCTGCATTCTTCTAAAGTACACACACACAGTCGCTCTCGGACATGCAGGGCTGCAGAACGTGGTCATCATGTGGTCATCATCTTCCTCCTGACTGTTGGTGACACACAGAGGATGTTATGTTATGAGCTGCCTGAGCTTTATCCATTCCCAACTCCCTTAACAGGACTGTCCTGTACTCCACTGTCTCCCTGCCCTTGGACTCTCAGTAGCAGTGGATGTGTCCCAAATGGTACCTATATAGTGCACTACTTTTGACCAGGGCCTACAGTGATTAGAGTGCCATTTAGGGGAGACACGCAGCATCCTGTCTTAGCACTTCTCTCAGTGAGGGAGCTAGTAGGCCACCTCACAGCTGCAGTCCAACTCAACACAATAGATTTCAGTGATTTACAAGAATAGGCCTCTCCACTGGATATGATGTTGTTGTAGGAGCCAAAGGCAGCCTGCTACATATTTTTTCTCACCCTTGTTCACAATGGTGTCAAATCACAGTAACACATGTTTAATAATTCAAGATACTGTAGTTCCCCTACTACACTGTCCACATCACTGTGTCCTCTGTCAGTAGTTGTCTTGCTTTCCTCTCCAGTCCAGAAACTCATCCCCCTTTTCTGTTGTCCATGTTATCATTGTGTTTGAGTTTGACTACATATACATTAAAGTCCAATTGCATGGAATCACCCGTCTACAAATCTTCTTGCATTCCAAATCAGGCTTCGATACTGCGACCAAAACAGTCACATTTGTGACCGTTTTACTTGGCGTTTTACAAGCTTGCCAGCAAATATTTTTTACCTGGTCACTTTAGTTGTTGGTTCACAATTAGATATTTTTCATCATAATGATTTATTCAAACAGTAATGTGCAATTGACCAAAAATAAAGTAACTTTCTGAAGAGGCAACAACGGCACGGGAATGCACCTGTCTGTGTGTGTCAGGGCCTACAGGGGAGGTTTTAGAAACGCTCCCGGCCAGGCGATCATCCCCATCAGTTAAAAATATATTCTAATAATGTTGTTGTCTTTTAAAATCTAGGCTATATAATTATTTGTCAAAGATTTATTCCCGAAGCTGTTCATTCATTATGTCGATTATCTATCACGAGCGCTCGACACACATAGCCTATAGATAATTGGTCGGGCAGAGAGAGCGAGCAGCTCTCAAAACAGCTGGTTGTTGCCTGGTGCGAAGACAGACAGCGATAGCGGAAGGAAAGATGTTCCAAGTTATGATATCTACCAGTAAATGCTAAGGCAAAAATGGGTATGCAAACAAGGTAAAAGTTCAAGGTCTTGGTTGAATATTTGCAATACGCAATTCAGTCATCATTGAATAGCCTACCTTAAAAATGACATTTCCTCTCGGCTCTTTGGTCCTTGAAAAGTCATTGAAGTTATCGTAGCCGATTTAGAAGTTCTACTGCACCAATATAATCCGATGTTATTTTCGGATCTGTTTTTCTGATCACTTTGTTTCCTGTCATTTCAATGGAAGGGTGTTGGGCTAGTATGTTGCTTTGGTTTGGTAAATCCATGTGTGGTTATAAAGAGCAAATCAACATTGAATGTTGGCTTCAACTTAGTTTTCCATACAAAGTGTTGCAATACAAAGGGAACCCAGTTTTTGATTGCTTTTAAAACATGATACAGTAACCCCCCAATAACTCTTCAACATCACAAATGGCGAGACTGACGACCTACGACATGGACAGACTTCATTCGTGTGTTTGTGTCGGGAGAATGCTGTCTTTAGTCACGTAATGCCCACATTATTCTGACATGGAATATAAAAATGTGAATGTCAATGCATAATGCCATTGGTTAGGCCTATAAAAAAGTGTTCTTCTTAATAGTAATATATACTTTTTTTGCAAACATTTTTGGGGAATTTTTTCTATGGGCTATTACAACAATTACATATCAAATGTACAGTACCAGTCAAAAGTTTGTACACCTACTCATTCAAGGGTTTTTATTTATTTTGACTAGTTTCTACATTGTAGAATAATAGTGAAGACATCACACCAATGAAATAACACATATGGAATCATGTAGTAACCAAAAAAGTGTTAAACAAATCCAAATATATTTTATATTTGAGTCTTCAAAGTGCCCACCCTTTGTCTTAATGACAGCTTTGCACACTCTTGGCATTTTCTCTTCACCTGAAAGGCTTTTCCAACAGTCTTGAAGGAGTTCCCACATATGCTGAGCACTTGTTGGCTGCTTTTCCTTCACTCTGAGGTCCAACTCTTCCCAAACCATCTGTTGGGTTGAGGTCGGGTGATTGTGGAGGCCAGGTCATCTGATGCAACACTCCATCACTCTCCTCCTTGCTCAAATAGCCCTTACACAGCCTGGAGGTGTGTTGGGTTATTATCCTGTTGAAAAACAAATGATAGTCCCACAAAGCGCAAACCCGATGGGATGGCGTATCACTGCAGAACGTTGTGGTAGCCATGCTGGTTAAGTGTGCCTTCTAAATAAATCACTGACAGTGTCACCAGCAAAGCACCATCACACTACCTCCTCCATGCTTCAGGGTGGGAACCACACATGTGTAGATCATCCGTTCAAGTACTCTGTCTCACAAAGACAGCGGTTGGAACCAAAACTGGCAAATTTTGGACTTATCAGACCAAATGACAGATTTCTACCGGTCTAATGTCCATTGCTCGTGTTTCTTGGCCCAAGAGAGTCTCATCTTCTTATCAGTGTCCTTTAGTAGTGATTGCTTTGCAGCAATTCGACCATGAAGGCCTGATTCACGGAGTCTCCTCTGAACAGTTGATGTTGAGATGTTTGTTACTTTAACTTTGAAGCATTTATTTGGGCTGCAATCTGAGGTGCAGTTAACTCTAATGAACTTATCCTCTGCAGCAGAGGTAACTCTGGGTCTTCCTTTCCTGTGGCGGTCCTCATGAGAGCCAGTTTCATCATAGCGCTTGATGTTTTTTTTTGACTGCACTTGAAGAAACATTCAAAGTTTTCCATATTGACTGATCTTCATATCTTAAAGTAATGATGGACTGTTGTTTCTCTTTGCTTATTTGAGCTGTTCTTTCCATAATATGGACTTGGTATTTTACCAAGTAGGGTTATCTCCTGTATACCACCCTTGTCACAACACAACTGATTGTCTCAAATGCATTAAGAAGGAAAGAAATTCCACAAAGTAACTATAAACAAGGCACACCTGTTAATTGAAATGCATTCCAGGTGGCTACCTAATGAAGCTTGTTGAAAGAATTCAAAGAGTGTGCAAAGCTGTCATCAAGGCAAAGGGTGGCTACTTTGAAGAATCTCAAATAAAAAAATATATTTTGATTTAACACTTTTTTTGGTTACTACACGATTCCATGTGTGTTATTTCATAGTTTTGATGTCTTCACTATTATTCTACAATGTAGAAACTGGTAAAAAAAAAAAAAAAAACAACCTTGAATGAGTAGGTGTCAACTTTTGACTAGTACTTTAGCTCCTTAAATTACTAATAAGTGTTTGAAAAAGTTAATAAATTTGTCTAGCAAATGTCTGTATAAACCTTGTGATTTTTTGTGAAAAAATGGAGTGGTTTTGAACAAATTTTTCCCAGGAGTGGGCACGTACAGTCTTCAATGAGGTCCGTAGGGCCACATTGAAATGTTATTTCCTTGTCAGAATTTGTCAGATTTTGGAATTGTCTATGCTCCCTTTCTGTCTAGTGATTATTAGCGAGCTGGACAGTCAAGATACTGTTTGAATAGATGTCCGTTATCATTTCGACACAGTTTCGATTTGGTTTTAGTGATTTGAAAAGGATTCTTCAGGATTTTGGAATGAGGCCCTTTATCTACTTCCCTAAAAGATACCCATAGATTTCCAGTAATTACGCTAATGCTAGTTACAGTAGCAACTGCGCTAGCACTAGTTAACAACTCCCTTCAAACTGCACACGGAGACCTAAAATAAAGTGCTTTTTTTATCAGATATCCAAGTGCCATGTGTTATTTTCTGTGAATTCCCCAGAGCAGGGGTGTTAAACATACAGCAGTCCAATATGGCAACAAACTCACTATACTTTAAAGATACTTAGTCATTTTGGCAATTAGGCCCTTTATCTACTTCCCCAGTCAGATGAACTCATGGATACAATTAAGTGGCTTTCCTTTGCCGTTACAGTAAATCTATGTAAGAACACAAGGGCATGCTAATTTAAAAGATGTCTGGTCATTATTAGCCTGGTTCTGTATGGAATGCAGGCGCATTATGGGACAAAGGTCAGGCCATTATCAATTATTTAAAAAATATATACAAATATTGGTGTGACCAAATTGTGCTGGTGCAACCAACTGAAAAGTTGGTAGCACCCGTGCCACCGGTGGAAAAAGTTAGTGTAGAACCCTGCAAATAACTACTCATTCACAGATCAAGATTAGTTATTCTGCACCTTTCGTTGCTCCAACTGATCCTCTCAAACATGCTGAATGTCTGATTGGCTCTCTCTCCCCCTGTGCCATCCCAGAATGCCATGCAGATTGTGGGCTTCATGGAGGCTGAGGTGCAGTCGGTTCTGGAGCTGGTGGCTGCCGTCCTCAAACTGGGGAACATTGAGTTCAAACCAGAGTCCAGGGTCAACGGTTTTGACGAGAGCAGGGTCAAGGACAAGAATGGTGAGACCATAGTCGGACTGGACAACCACCAGCTTTACTGTGGGACAGAATTTCCTGTTACAGTACACATGGACACACATCTCACTTTTTTAAGTAACTTTTGTGCCCACATGTGGATGCCTGCATTTCCCTTGCATCTTGAAAATGTAAAAATCCTGTATTGTGGCTGTAGAAAATATTGTTTTGGTTAATCATTTTCTTGTCAATTGAAGGATAGATAAGATAAGCACACTGCAATTTATCGGTTAGATTATCACCACTGACCAATAGTCAGTCCCTCAACCACAAGCCATGGCTTTAAGTTCTATCAACAGCAGCCTATATGGTTGTTCTTCTACTGCCCCCTACTGGTTAATGATCGATTCATTTCATGACTTAGTAACTACAGTATGCTATATTTTATGATTGTAAGTACAATAGACCTATTGATAACCCTATTGCTTACAGCTATCCCCTATTAAGCAAACATAATATTTAGCATGTCATAGTAACCCAGCCATGACACAACTTTGCTTTCTTTGCAATCACAACTTTTCTACATGTCACACTAAAGTGGAAGTCCACGTGGTCTGTGGTGTGAATCATAAAATCCACACATCTTTTTTTCTAAAATTACACCAGCTTATTAATGACATTTCCCCTTATGACTATTTGACGGCTGTATGGACTGTCACGGTACACAAATACATTTAATCAACAACACCACTCTTACAGAAGACCATTGACTGAGACAATTGACATGTAAATACCTAAAGACATTAAGGCTAATGCGCTACAGTAACACTACTCTGTCCGGCTGCTTTGGGAATTCCTGGCCAGGAGACACAACACTGATCCTAAAGGAGATCCTCTGAGAATAGAGAGAGTAGATTACCTCATCTCTTTATGGAAAGGGTTTAGCTAATGCCCTTGTGGCTACCCACTGAAACCCTGATACTGACGTCATGTGGCATTGTTGGTAGAGCTTAACATTGATATGGATTCCATCCCTGCAGTGGATAAATGTATTTTATTGACAGATTTAATCTAGTCATTGCCTATTTGTTTCTTTGCCCTAGACCTGTATACAAAGCTCTATGATTGAGTGTTTGTGTCTGTTCTCTTAGTGAATGTGTCTTTCCTCTGCTCTATCATCCAGACCTGAAGGAGATGTGTGAGCTGTTGGGGATTGAGCAGTCTGTGCTGGAGAGGGCTTTCAGCTACCGCACCGTGGAAGCCAAGATGGAGAAGATGTCTACCACACTCAACGTGGCCCAGGTGAGAAGAACAACACTCTGTCGTCATTGTATAGCAATAGGCTTGGGCGGTATACTGTATACCGGGGTATTTGGAAATAGCCATGGGATGGTTTTTCAAAACCATTGAAAATATTTCTTATGTTTTAAAAAAAAAAGTCAATACCCGCAGTCAACTTGTGCAATATGTTAAGAGATAAAGATGATCGCCTTCTTAATTTCATCTGTCACATATGAACCTTACCGGCAGTCCCCAGTCACTTGGTGTTTGTTTACAAGCACACAGCAGCAAGAGACCAGAGCCTTGTGAGTCTCTCACTATTGTGCAGCACGCGCCAGGTGATCTAGTTACAGTATGTGATTCACAGCTAAATGTTTGCCAGCTAGATCTTATATAATTATTAAGTTAACCGTCTAAAATGTGCTAAATGCGTTGCAGTTGTGCGTTTGGTTTGCTAATTTAGAAGCTATATTGCTAAGTGGTTAGCTTCACTTGGTAACAGCTGAGAATCCCATACTGGATTAAGAGCCTTTATGTCTAATATTTGTTTTGTGCCTGCAGCAAATTGTGAGTAGCATTTTTGAGTTGCTTGTGAAACTTTGAGCTGGGATGTCTGTCCTGAATATAGTTTCGGTCAGAGACTGTATAAAATGTTCCCAATCTGCTCGTTAGCATTTAGATGACACAAGGTCGGTATGACAATCTGGATACCGCTCAAGCCTATATAGCAACACATTACTTTAAGGACCATGCCCTTACCAACTGAGCCGCACAGGACGACCAAAAGATCCAGTCATCATTGTATTGCAACACACTTCCTTTCATGGTAGCACTGACAGACGAAGTCTTAGGGGATGTTTCACACTCCAGTTGTGGATGGATGAGGAAGGACAATATGAATTCCCTCTGACTGAGTTCTTTAGCAGCTAGCCCCCCCCCCATCCCATCCCCACCTATTGTACATGGAAACATATCTATAATAGAAGAGGGGTTGGTGACTTCTCCCCTGGAAATGCAGAAGTAGGTCACATTGTGGAGGTTAGTGAGTTCAGGCAGCAGGCACATTCATGCTTTAGATGAGAGGAATATAAGCTGGTCTCCTCTCTCAATTCTGTAGGTCTGTGAGTTCAGGCAACATCCAGTTGGAGATTAAATGAAGAAAGTCATAGAGGCTAGTCCTCACCCTAGTCCTCTTTCTGTGCTCTACAAACACAGCTTATGAAGGAAGGTAGAATGAAGGGATGAGCTTCATGTCTCCTGAAAAGTGATTTAAACATCCTTGGCAGATATCTGGTAGCCTGGTTCCAGGTCTGTTTGTGCTGTGTTGCCAACTTCTATACTCTTTGCTTTGACAATGACCATAGGAGTTGACGAGACTGCGCAAACAGACCTGCTTCCTTGAGACAGAGCACTACCCCCTGGTGCAGCTCTCTAGAGTCCATCAGAACGAATCTTAACAAATATCTGGCCAGGTAGCATAAACAGAAGGGTTTAAAAGGCCAGACGGAGACAATAAATCAGAGCACATTGGTTGTAGGTCTTAGAGGAACTATCAAACTAAGGATCACCAGATTATCCATAGCACATCATTACCAGTCCAAACATCAGCTCCTAGAAGTGTTTGTTTGTCCGGGAGGTTATGCCTGGTCCTGTCACAGTTCAACTCTTCCTGTGTGCGCACGCACGCAGTACATTCGAAAAGTATTCATACCCTTCAGTCCCTGCTGCTGAAAAACCTCCCCACAGCATGATACTGGCACCAAAATGCTTCACTATAGGGATGGTGCCAGGTTTTCTCCAGATGTGATGCTTGGCATTCAGGCCAAACCTTTATTTCATCAGGCCAGAGAATCAGCCCTGACCAAGGTCCTTCTACCCCGATTGCTCAGTTTGGAATTTCGAGTCTCATAGCAAAGTGTCTGAATACTTATGTAAATAAGGTATTTCTGTTTTATTTTTTAATACATTTGCAAAAATATCTAAACGTGTTTTCGCTTTGTCATTATGGGGTATTGTATGTAGATCGATGAGGAGAAAAACAAATTTAATGAATTTTATATTAAGACTGTAACAAAATGTGGAAAAAGTCAAGGGGTCTGTATACTTTCTGATTGCACTCTATGTGTGTGTGGTTTGCATGAGGAATGACCGCCTCTCTCTACTCCAGTGTGGCTGTGTGCCAGAGAATGAGCCTTTAACTATAGGAATATTATTCAGCCCACTCTAGGACACGCTTGCCTGTTCTGTTGTGGATGGTTGGAATGAGAAACATTCTACAGCTGGAATTATAGCTTGACTGATTGATGCCACTTTTACGTCCACAAAGACTTATTTATCTGAGCTCCATGAGCCCTGTCCCAGTTGACTGGTGAATGCTATACTACTACAAGCATTTGTCCGAGATATTTACTACAGCTATCTTTCTCTGTGTATGAGAGCACTGAAATCTGTACACTAAGTCTTCATTTGTGATTTGCAAGGCCTACTATGCCCGTGATGCCCTGGCCAAAAACCTCTACAGCCGTCTGTTCAGCTGGCTGGTCACCAGGATCAATGAAAGCATCAAGGTAGGGCCTCTCTCTGTTCTCGCTCATGGCCGTATATCAGCAATCTTTGTCCACTGTTATTCTACAAGCCCTTGACTATGAAGATATAAACCTATCCAAACTAGATGACATGATTGTCATTAAGACAGGACTATAATTTTATGTGTATCTTATACTTTCTCTTTCCCTTTATTTCTTCTCTCAGGCTCAAGCAAAAACGCGCCACAAGGTGATGGGCGTCCTGGACATCTATGGTTTTGAAATCTTCGAGGTAAGAGTAATTGCACACGGTAGTGAAATGACCTCAAACCTCCCATCCCCCATGTGCGTAAGCGTCTTGTTTGCCTTAAACAAAGAATTTGTGTGGTTTTGTGACATAATACATTTGACATGAACAACTAGCAACTTAACTTCCACAGTGCCTCTTTAAATTGATCTCTACGGTGCATGTTCCTAATATTCCTGACTGTTCCCCACTCATTGTGAAGTCATTTCATTCCTCTCTCCTGAATGTTGTTGTCTGGGCCGACAGGAGGGCGTAAGTACACCTGCCGAGGGCGTGCTGAGTGCAGTGTGCATGCTGTGATCTAGCTCAGCCCTTAATCCTAGTCTTAATTCAGACCCTATCTGTAACAGGACATCCCTTGTGTTTTTGGGGGGGATATGAAGGAGTACTGGTGTCTCTCTTAAGGGAAGGAGAGAACATACAATAGCAGAGCTATTCTGACAAGTGTATGAATTAGCCTTTTTCCAGATCTGTTAGTGCTGACTTGCCAACTCCTATGGTCCTCATCAAGCCAAATGTTTGGTATGACAATAACCGTAAGGGTTGGCAAGGCAATGGAAACAGATTTGGGACCAGGTTATGTATGAACATCCTCCTTCTGTTGCCATGGGGGTCCTTCTCTTCCTGACCAGAGGTCACCAGCACGTTCTTCATGCCCTGTAGTTATGCTGTTCTAACCCTCAGTAACCTAAGCAAATGGAGTGATATTGTTACCTAACCCAAAGCTACTGCTGTTAGCCGAGAGTCATGACTGGAAACTAAACTGGTCTTCTAAACTGATAAGAAAGGGGGATAATTTAGAAAATGTAGATATTTTAAATTGTTAATAATCTTTCATATTTTATGCCTGTTCACTGTCTTTGTTCGACACCTTTGAAATGAGCTACTGATAAACCCTGCAGCGTTGCCAAGATTAGTTTACATGCATCCATGATAAGAAACACAGATAGGACTTTGTCCAAAGACTCTGTCCGTTGGGTTTGTTAAAGAGGAGTTTTAAAGCAATAAGGAGGAATGCCAGTCAAATCAAGTTTTATGCCCTCATTGTCCTGGCTGTATGGGACTGTAACTAGCATTGCCACAAATGTATAGTCTGTTCCCACAGTAGTCTGTTGGTTTGAAAAGAGACATATTCTTTGTTAGCGTGACATAACAGTGAAGGAATGGGGATCAAGGAATTTGTCTTTTTGGCATTATCCAACAAGGGAGCCGCAGTGGGAGAACAGGACCTGGGAGTGACCCGAAAGCTTATTGAAAGGCTGCATGTCAACATAGCAACAGGTGGTGACAGATGGTGGCATTTCAGTGTCAGACAGGCAAGAGAGGAGAGCAGTCAGAGTTTCTCTCTCCCCCCCCCCAATATGTACTGAAGGTGGTGCAATGTGGTACCCTGCTGTGTGCATCTGGAATTGTAAAAATGTTGCCTATTTAGAACATAAGTTTAAATGGTGTCTTTGGGGGTTCTCTACAGGACAACAGCTTTGAACAGTTCATCATCAACTACTGCAATGAGAAACTGCAGCAGATATTCATCGAACTGACGCTACGCGAAGAGCAGGAGGAGTATATCAGAGAGGTAAACTGTGCCCTCGTTCACCTTACTGGGGACTACAAGGGTGTGTTCACTAGGTCATATTGTAGCTTTCTTGAGTGTTTCTTATTGGGACAAATCGTGGTAGTCCCTCCGTTTTTTCTTCGTGTTTTCTTCCCTTTGGTGCTTAATGAACTCAACCCAGTCGTTGCACTCTAATGGCATGCACTCAGAGGAGAACATTGCCCCATAAAGCCATCCATCTCTCACTGTTCACCCCCAGCCTGTCAGCCTCTTTGTGCCCTCCTGACACCTAATCTACATTCCATACATTGACAGGCCAATTTGTATTGTGAACCTGGCTTGTCATGCAGTGTTTGGGTCGGTCTGGGTTGTGATATTGTCCTTGCCAATATCAGTCTTTCACCTTTTGCCTTCCCTGTTTTCTGTCTCTGTCTTGCTCTTTCACTCCTTCCTATTCTGTCTATTTTGTCCTAAATTTCCTATTGTCCATCTCTATCTTTCTAGTCCCCTCTTTCCATCCCCATTCCTTGCCCTCGCTCTTTCTCGCTCTTTCTCGCTCTTTCTCGCTCTTTCTCGCTCGCTCGCTCTCTCTTTCTCCCCCCCTCCTTTGTGAGCTTTAGGGATGGAATTGATCCTTCACTCCAGCAGGGGTAAACACACTTCTCCCCCAGGGGCTCAGGCCTCTGTTTGCTTTCAGAGCTCTGAGTATGTGAGTGCTTCTCCCTTGACCTCCCTTCCATTATATTCCACTGCCTGGCCACCCTCCAGACCAGTGCATGGGAAAATACTACACTGTGGGAGACAGGAGGGGACAGGGGGCAGGACAGTGGGGACCACTGACCAATCAGGTTGCGGAGTCCACATCCCCAAATGGCTAACCCAACCAGCCCCTTTCCTCTCCCCCAAACCTGGACTCCCTGTTTGTCTGTCACACAGACCAAGTCAGCCAGAACCACCAGTTTCCAGCCCCAACATGACATAAAGCTCCAAAGCCTAGTCCAAGGCCTATGGTTCGGCACCATTTGTCGTCTTGAGCCTTGTGCTCTTATTACATTCAATAGAAAATATATTATAAGGACTGTTACTGTATAAGGCCCAACCAAGCTGCAGCTGTGTCAGCCCATGAAAACAGAATATCTATGGGAAAGGTTAATTGTTTAATTGACTGTATAGCTTTGGTCAGTCAGGCCAGAGACTATCAGACAGATAGCGAACTGCTTAAACAGTTCTCATTCCTTAATCTCTGGACTTCATGGCCCATTGGTTAGTTATCTGTCTGAGATTTATAGAAGGTCAGTGGCTTTCTCTTAAACCACTCAGGTCTAGATGAGGTCAGGATTACGCTACAGGACAACGCTTTCTTGGCAGAAGAAAAAAAGTGACTAGTTACCCCTCTTTAACCTCTTGACATCTGTTCTTGTTTGTGACAGGACATTGAATGGACCAACATAGAGTATTTCAACAATGCCGTTATCTGTGACCTCATTGAGAATGTAAGTAGGTCTCCCTTAATGTCATCTGATTCTTGTAAAGCAAAATAAAATACAGATTTCCCATGTCCTGTCAATAGCAATAAGACATGACCACCCTAAAAATAACTTTGTGCTCTTTCACAGTTAACTCTATTTGGAATATTTACATTACTGTATCTTGAATTTAGAATTTCTTATGAAGAACCTCTAAGAAACCTCTCCTCCTCCTCTGTCTAGAAACAGAATGGTATCTTGACCGTTGTTAAAAATAATTGTAAAATCCTTAGGTGAGAATGACCTGTTTAATGTCTTAAAGTTTTTCTAAGAATTCGCCCCTCTCTTTATTGTAGAACCAGAATGGGATCTTGGCCATGTTGGATGAGGAGTGCCTGCGGCCAGGCACAGTGACTGACGACACCTTCCTCGACAAGCTGAACACCATCTGTGCTGAGCACCAGCACTTCGAGAGCCGTCTCAACAAGAACTCCAAGTTCCTGACAGACCACAGCCTGCCGCACAGCTGCTTCCGCATCCAACATTATGCTGGGAAGGTACAGAGGAGGAACACACACACCTTGCACATCATCAAATACTTGATTGAGCTTGCCTGGCGCAATGCAACCAATTGAATAGAAAGTGCAAAGCTCACACAACTCACACAAAGTATTTGAAAGAAAACCAATATTATTTAAACCCAGGTCTGCAACATCTTCAAAAATGATGAATGGGACAACATGGTATACATGTCATCATTGGCCAGGTGTTGAGACAAGATAAATACTGATTATAGTCACCATAGCAGAGCGTGCAGATTTGGCTTAAGAGCATGACCTGGAGGGCGTCACATGCAGTGAAAAAAACATCAGTATTGCATGGGATTTCCTTGACACATGGTGGGATCAGAATAGCCCAGAAAATCTTCAGTTTTAAAGATTCTCTGGGTAAATAGATTTATAATCCCCGTTTGGTCAACATGCACCACGGACAGTGATGCATTTTTATGAATCAATCCACAGCAAACATTTCCTCAGGATGAGTTTAGGGTTGACAATAATAAACTAGTACTACAACTACTCCTACAAAAACATGGTGTACATGGCCACACACGTTTACAGGATTCAGAAAAATGACAAGAAAGAAGTTCAGTTAACAGAAGTACATTTTTATAATTAAGGGACGACAACAGCTATGTTTTGTGTGTTGTATCTCACTGTGTTAAATCTGTTCATGTGTGTCATCTTTTGTGTAGGTGTTGTACCGTGTGGAGGGCTTTGTCGACAAGAACAACGACCTTCTGTACAGAGACCTGTCCCAGGCCATGTACAAGGCCACCCACAGCCTGATGAGACAGCTGTTTCCTGAGGGAAACCCTGCTAAGGTCAACCTGAAGAGGCCCCCCACTGCAGGCTTCCAGTTCAAGGCCTCTGTAGGGGTACTCATGAAGAACCTGCAGACCAAAAACCCCAACTACATCAGGTAAGCGACCATTCACTCTGAGGATCATGTGTTCTAAAGGATCAGTATTTCACCCCATTCACTCTGAGGATCATGTGTTCTAAAGGATCAGTATTTCACCCCATTCACTCTGAGGATCATGTGTTCTAAAGGATCAGTATTTCACCCCTTTTTCTCCCCAGTTTTCGTTGTATCCAGTTGGTAGTTATAATCTTGTCCCATCGCTGTAACACCCTTATGAACTCGGGAGAGGCGACGTCAAGAGCTGTGCGTCCTCCCAAACACGACCCCGCCAAGACGCACTGCTTCTTTGACACAATATCCGCTTAACCCAGAATCCAATGTGTTGGAGGAAACACCGTGCACCTGGCGGTTGTGTCAGCGTGCATGCGCCCGGCCCGCCACAGGAGTCACTAGAGCACATTGGGACAAGGACATCCAGGCCGGCCAAACCCTCTCCGAACCTGGACAACGCTGGGCCAATTGTGCACCGCCTCATGTGTCTCGAACCAGGATCTGTAGTGACATACAGTTGAAATCGGAAGTTTGCGTAGACCTTAGCCAAATACATTTAAACTCAGTTTTTCACAATTCCTGACATTTAATCCTAGTAAATATTCCCTGTCTTAGGTCAGTTAGGATCACCACAACATGATGCTGCCACCCCCGTGCTTCACGGTTGGGTTGGTGATCTTCGGCTTGCAAGCCTCCCCCTTTTTCCTCCAAACATAACGATGGCCATTATGGCCAAACAGTTCTATTTTTGTTTCATCAGACCAAAGGACATTTCTCAAAAAGTACGATCTTTGTCCGCATGTGCAGTTGCAAACCGTAGTCTGGCTTTTTTATGGCGGTTTTGGAGCAGTGGCTTCTTCTTTGCAGAGTGATATAGGACTTGTTTTACTGTGGATATAGATACTTTTGTACCTGTTTCCTCCAGCGTCTTCACAAGATCCTTTGCTGCTGTTCTGGGATTGATTTGCACTTTTCGCACCAAAGTACGTTCATCTCTAGAACGCGTTTCCTTCCTGAGCGCTATGACGGCTGCGTGGTCTCATGGGGTTTATACTTGCGTACTATTGTTTGTATAGATGAACGTGTTACCTTCAGGAGTTTGGAAATTGCTCCCAAGGATGAACCAGACTTGTGGAGGTCTACTATTTTTTTTCTGAGGTCTTGGCTGATTTCTTTTGACGTCACCATGATGTCACGCAAAGAGGCACTGCGTGTGAAGGTAGAACTTGAAATACATCCACAGGTACGCCTCAATTGACTTCTGACCCACTGTAATTGTGATACAGTGAGTTATAAGTGAAATAATCTGTTAACAATTGTTGGAAAAATTACTTGCCATGCACAAAGTTGATGTCCTAACCGACTTGCCAAAACTAGAGTTTAACCAGAAATTTGTGGAGTGGTTGAAAAACGAGTTTTAATGACTCCAACATAAGTGTATGTAAACTTCTGACTTCAACTGTAGCTAGCACAGTGACTTAAACCTCTGAGCCTCTCGGGAGGTCCTGAGTTGTCTCAACTCTGATCCACTGATTACCTTTTGTGTGACCATGCATGTCCATGCCTTGGTGTCTGTCTGTTTTCCTCAGGTGCATCAAGCCCAACGATAAGAAGGTAGCCCACATCTTCACCGACTCACTGGTGTGTCACCAGGTGCGTTACCTGGGCCTGGTGGAGAATGTGCGCGTGAGGAGGGCTGGCTACGCCTTCCGCCAGCCCTATGAGTCCTGTCTGGAGCGATACAAGATGCTCTGCAAGAAGACCTGGCCCCACTGGAGAGGACCCGCCAGGTAGGACCTCTGCTCTACCTGAACAAAAATGCTGTATTTATTATCTGCCTGTTCAGAATGTTGTATTTACCATATGATAAACCTAGAGCACATATATTTACCTCACTCTTCCTCATTCAAATCAAGGAAATAACACCCTTTTTTAATCAGCACTTGTCACAAAGTGATATTACAATTTCCTCTCCCATGTTCAGCAGAATGCTGTGAAATTACAGCATACAGTACTAACGACAGGATAATGTAGTAACAGCAGTAGTCATCCATAGATTTGCCCAAACATATCCCACCGTGATACGGCTACGTCAGCAAGCCGTGTTGGGGTGGCTAGATCTTGTAGTGATTTGCTTGCTCTGTGAGACAAACAGTCAAACCAGGGTTCCTTTATGCTGCCCTGGGCATTTTGAGGCTGTTGGTTCTAAGCTCTGATGCTGTCACGTTATATTCACTGACAAGTGAGATGGCGCTGCAGTGGATAGCAGACGTTCTACGGGCTCCTGACCAATTCTACTATTTTGTGTGCTTTCTTACAGTGATCTTAACTTTTTTTGGACATAATGTCTCATCCATCATTTCCTTTCACCGAAAATAGTTTCTGGACTTCTTCTCAGGTTTTTGCCTGCCATATGAGTTATGTTATACTCACAGACATCATCCAAACGGTTTTAGAAACTGCAGAGTGTGTTCTATCCAATACTAATAATAATATGCATATATTAGCAACTGATACTGAGTAGCAGGCCGTTTACTCTGGGCACCTTTCATCCAAGCTACTCAATACTGCCCCTGCAGCCATAAGAGGTTAACAACAGCTTGTGCGCCATCTCTGTTAGAATACCACATGATAAGCTGCAGACCATAGCTGTCTATTTAGATGTCTCTTTACCACAACAAACTAATGCTTGCATGAAGACCGCACTCAATGAGTGCGTCGCTTCTCGTGGACGGTGATTTTAGTGCAAGGAAACTGCATTATCTAATTTTTACCAGCATGTCACCTGTGTAACTAGAGGTGACAAAACTCTATCACTTTTACTTCACACACAGAAATGCATACAAGGCTCTCCCTCGCCCTCCCTTTGGCAAATCTGACCGTGGCTCTATCCTCCTAATTCCTGCTTAAAGCAAAAACTCAGAGGAAGTACCGGTGATGCGCTCAATACGGAAGTGGTCTGATGAAGCAGATACTAAGCTACGGAACTGTTTCGCTTACGCAGACTAGAATATGTTTCGGGATTCATCCGATAGCATTGAGCAGTTTACCACATCAGTAACCGGCTTCATTAATAAGTGAATTGACGACATCGTCCCCACATAGATTGTACGTACATATCCCAACCAGAAGCCATGGATTACAGGCAGCAAATGCACTAAGCTAAAGGTTAGAGCTGCCGCTTAAAAGGAGAGCGACACTAATCCATACGCTTATAAGAAATCCCACTACAACCTCCAAGCCATCCAACAGGCAAAGCGTCAATACAGGACTAAGATCAAATCCAACTACGCCGGCTCTGATGCTCGTCGGATTTGGCAGGGTTTACAAACTATTACGGATTGCAAAGGGAAACACAGCCACGAGCTGCCCAGTGATGCGAGTAGGGCTGTTACCTTATTACCTTATTACTGCCACACCAGTAGTCATGAGTCATGACCGTTGAGTCACACCACGTGACCGTTGAGTCACACTAATCTCCTTTTGTGCACTCTACACGTTGGTAGTACCCAACTCACTAATGAGTGCCTTGTGGCCTGGTACTCAGGGCTCTATTTTCCCTCTAACCACTATCAATGCAAATGCAATCGAAAATCATATCAAACACTTATCATGAAAAGAGGGTCATGCTTTTAAAACTAACCATTAAGGTACATTTTTTTGACCTCACTGTGATGATCAATTTGAAGAAAAGTTTATCAACAGGTTGAAACTGAGTGGAAAACATGGTCATTGTGGATTTTGTTTCAAAGCCAAACAATGAATTGGACAGCGCTTTCTAAGGTGCTGATTATTTCAAAGCATTTAAGACGTTGCATGTAGAACTCCCATATGCATATTACAGCTTATGCATGGGCACATATATGAGCCCAAGGCCCCCAAAATAATAAATAAAATGGAATTAAAAGAATGATTGTGCCGTTATACAATACATAGCCTACTGAATATTATGTATGGCAGAAAAACATACAAATAAATAAACTGCTTTAAGATGTCTTTGGTATATAATTGGTCTAGCCTACACTCCCAAATTAAACACATTTGAGTAATTGCCTTTGAGTGTGGACTGTATTATTATGCATACTGGATGGACTGGTTACCTTATGCTATACTGCAGACTTTCTATCCATAAGTCTGAGAACATATAGGCCTAGCCGATGCTGTTGGTTCAATGATTGAATTTGTATTTGATTTTGAATAGCCTAGTAATAGGGCATTTTTAAAATATTTTTATAATTAATAGGCTGACACATGACCTTTTTAGATATAGAATATCTCACCATTTTGCATTTCCATCTCCTCTCTCTCTCCTTCATTCCTTTCTCGAGTGCGTTTTCTTTGTGAAAACATGTTACTATCGATGTTCCCGAACAGATTTGATTTGGTTTCTCAAATTAAGCACCGGTTAGCTGCAGGAACATGGTTGAAGAGCCCATGGCATATAGTGTTTGGGTAGAACAGAGCACAAGCTTTTTTGCTTGTTTTTCAAATAGTATACAGCCTATAGTCGCATCATGCAGCCCATATATATTTTGATTTCTAAGACATTGTAAGGTTTATCATTCACAACTGAATTAGTCAAATAACTCTAAATCTAGTGTATAGGACCGGTTTCAAATTATCACTTTTACGCTCAATATAGCATATGTGCACTCGCTCTAGAATGGGAAAAATATCCTTTATTTTTTTCAGCTAAGTTCAATTATAGTATTCTTACGATGTAATAATATAAAATAATGTATGGGACTTGGTTTGTCCTTTAAAAGTTGCAGCTTACTGCAGCGCAGCTTGATTGGTGCCTCAGAATTCAATGGCACGTTATTTAAGTTTAACCACTGGTACCATTTAATGCTAGTTAGTGCGAGTTTGACCACCAGAGGGCATTTTTGAGAAACATTTGATAGCCTTCAATAGCGGCTGTACTAGAGAATTTAATACCTTTTTTTTGTAAGGACATAGAAATTTTGCTTAATTAAGTTGATTAATATTATGGTGTTTCTATTCCAAGAAAAACGATGAACCCTCTGGATTTCCATTAGAATGGAACGGAAAATATGGTGCTGTACAACGTGACAGTCGGGAGTAGAGTACTGGGCTATTTAGCTAAAGAATCCCCGTAGGGTGCTGGTACGCGGGAGACTGGTGTTCAATTCCCCGACTGAGAGGAAGGAGTAAGCTGTCCTTGTGAATAAGAAATGGTTCTTAACTGACTTGCCTAGTTAAATAAAGGTTACACTATAAGCATAACATTTCTACACTCTAATTTTCTAATTCTAGTCTAACTAATACCCAAATGGTGATGCATTAAATTATCAAGACCAGTCCCCGTGTCTGTCTCAGAGCAGCGTGAAACTGTGCTAAAATAGCTGTAGGCTATTGCTTCAAATTCTATTGCTTCTAACTTTAATATGCTCTTTAAATAAATAAGACCTACACCACTTTTAACAGCACATTATTCAACACTAGTGAGACTCATGTTGTCTACGGTAGGCCTACAGTATATCGAAAAATATGACATGACTCTTCGCCAATAATTACATATAATGGATTGGAGGATATTTCTGTAATTCATTGATATTTATTCCCATAATAATTCATAATTTATCCTTAACTAAATAAACATCAGCATTTTGAAAGAGTATTTTTATTATTATTTTATTAAGGAAAGCATAAACATGCCGTTATTAGTTACATTTTTTTAGTTTGAACGTGCAGATTGGCACTAAGAACAGAACAGCTGGAACGTTTCTCTAGTCAGCTCCATTATTAGTGCAATGCCCCTTAAAGTGTTGCCGGGGTTGGGCTCCACCCCCTCCTCCTCCTCCTCCCTTCCCCATGGGCTAGGTCGGTCTTCTGTGCGTGGCTCTGCGGCCCATCCCATGCCCCCTGTCCTCGTGCCTTGAACCTAACGCACTTTCAGTGGATTCAACTGGAGAACTACAAGGCAATCCCATTGTGCGCCACTCGGGAGCAATGACCAATAAACAGTGGGGCAAAATAGTATTTAGTCAGCCACCAATTGTGCAAGTTCTCCCACTTACAAAGATGAGAGGCCTGTAATTTTCATCATAGGTACACTTCAACTATGAGAGACAAAATGAGAAAAAAAATCCAGAAAATCACATTGTGGGATTTTTTTATGAATTTATTTGCAAATTAGTAACCGAAAGGTTGCAAGTACGAATCCCCGAGCTGACAAGGTACAAATCTGTCGTTCTGCCCTTGAACAGGCAGTTAACCCACTGTTCCTAGGCCGTCATTGAAAATAAGAATTTGTTCTTAACTGACTTGCCTAGTAAAATAAATGTAAAATTAAATTTTAAAAATTCTAAATGAATAATAATAATCTCCTTGTTCAAAAAACTAACTATTGGAGATTTCTTTTTCAAATAATGTAAAATGGCCATTCTTGAACATGGGGTGAGACATTGTTACTCATTTGTAAATAAAGCCAATTTGTTATTTAGAATTATTTCTTTTTTTAGAGGGAGAGAAACCAAAAAAACTACTGTCATCTCCTTGGTCTCCCAGTTGAGGCCGGCACGGGTATTGAACCAGCATCTGTAGCAACACAGCTAGCAGTGCTATGCAGTGCCTTAGACCATTGAGGCGCTGTACAACATGACAGGTCGGGAGTGGCCTACAGTACTACAGTAAGAGCAAAATAAAATAATAAAACCTTAGTGTAACAACAGTTTTAGTAAGTAATACTGAAGTCGTGCACAATTATCCGTTTCTATTTAGGTATATGTCGCCCATTCATTGTCAGTTAGAGATACAGTAGGACCCAAAAGCATAATCAGTGCTCTAACTCCTCCTTGCGCTGGTCTGGAGTAATGAAGTGGTGACGCAGGGTACCGTACTAAACCACAAATGACCTTTAAGTCCCGCAGCATTATCGCACACCTTTTAGTGGAACAACCACTGTAAGCATATTATGTCTACGTCTCTCATAATGTTTCTTCAGACCTTCCTAAAATAAATAATAGATTTATTGTGATGGTGTAGATTAAATGGATTTACTAGACTTTTTTTAAATGGAGATTCTCCAAAGGATAGCATCAGTGGCTTGTATTCATGGAGGCCTAGAGATGCTATA